>NC_134119.1:43640984-43944015 GCF_040939455.1 Microcebus murinus | reverse complement strand
CTCTCAACCACCCAGAAGTAGCTCAAGTAGTGGTGATACTCAAGTGAACAGTCATTTCAACTGTGAGCTCTAGAATCAGACTCTCCGGGTTTAGATCTTGGCTGCCACTGTGTGACTTTGATCAAATTACTTAAATTCTCTATTTATATACAAATTATATAGCAATTGAAACTACTATGCTATATATATATCTATATAGTACTAAGCAGATTTTACAAAAATAATATTACTATTAAATTATACATAATGTTGATAAGTATACATGTTCAGAAAATGTTGGAAAAGTACCTAGATACAGTTTTGTACTCAACCCAGGGAAGAACTTAACTAAGTATTATAATTACTTTCACTAAGTTTTAAAAACATGTATGGGGAAATAACTATATTTCCTAATTGTACTAAATTTTACCTCAAGAAAGTATGTTCTTGCTACTGAGCCTAGTAAGTAAAAGTATTTATATAAAATATTAGAGTTCAAAGTTTAAACCCATCTTAAAATTCATATGGAATCTAAGAGACCCCAAATGGCCAAATCAATCTTGAAGAAGAATAAAGTTGGAAGACTCAAAATTTCCGACTTTAAAATTTACTACAAAGCTATAGTAATTAAAATTTTAAAACATGGAATAGAGAGCCCAGAAATAAACCCTTATATATACACTCCATTAATTTTCAACAAGATTGCTAACGCTATTCAATGGGAGAAAGGATGGCCTTTTCAACAAATGGTGCCAGGAAAACTAAATATCCACATGCAAAAGAATGAAGTTGGACCCATACTTTATACCACATACAAAAATTAACTCAAAATGGATCACAAACCTAAATATAAGAGCTAAAACTATAAAACTTTTATAAGAAAATATAGGGGGAAAGATTCATGACACTGGATTTGGCAATGATTTCTTGGATATGACACGAAAGGCACAGGCAACAACAAAAGAACATAAACTGGTCTTTATTCAAATTAAAAACTTGGCCGGGCGCTGTGGCTCACGCCTGTAAGCCTAGCTCTTGGGAGGCCGAGGCGGGCGGATTGCTCAAGGTCAGGAGTTCAAAACCAGCCTGAGCAAGAGCGAGACCCCGTCTCTACTATAAATAGAAAGAAATTAATTGGCCAACTGATATATATATAAAAAAAAAAATTAGCCGGGCATGGTGGCACATGCCTGTAGTCCCAGCTACTCGGGAGGCTGAGGCAGAAGGATCACTGGAGCCCAGGAGTTTGAGGTTGCTGTGAGCTAGGCTGACGCCACGGCACTCACTCTAGCCTGGGCAACAAAGCGAGACTCTGTCTCAAAAAAAAAAAAAATTAAAAACTTTTGTGCATCAAAGAACATCATCACAGACTGAAAAGATAACCCACAGAATGGGAGAAAGCATATGCAAATCATACATCCAATAAGGGATTAATGTCTAGAACATATGAAGAACTCTTACAATATAACAACAATAAAAAATCAAATCACCCAATTCAAAATCAGGGAAAGCACTTGAGCAGACATTTCTCCAAAGAAGATATAGAAATGGCCAGTAAGTATGTGAAAATATGCTCAATATCACACTAATCATTAAGGGAAATGCAAATCAAAAACACAATGAGAGAGCATTTCACACCCATTAGGATGGCTACTACAAAAAAAATAAATAAAACAGAAAACAACAAATGTTGGCATGAATGTTGAGAAATCTGAACATTTGTACATTGCCTTACTTCTTCCCTACAGTTAAATTTTACTGAAAATAACTCTCCCTTGTTGGTGATAGAAATGATATATAATACAATGATATAATTGGCAAGTCATCTGCATGTTTACATATTTATTTACTTATTTAATAAACCCATACAAGGATTTAATTAATTTGACACTCACCTAAATGTATCTCCTTATTAAATAATTTACTTATTATTTTTACTTTACCATCCCCCATTTTCCTATGCTGCTTCCCTCTCTAATCAAAATATCCTCCACAAAACACCCTGAAAAACAACTTGAAATCTCCGGTCCATTTACATATAACAACGTAAGACCACAGAGCACACAACATTCTATAACCCCTATCAATGGAATGTACTTCCAATTATAGTAATATAAAATTTCTGCTACTACCTGAAACAAAAATCAACCCTAAAACCTCATAAAATAATAATTTTCCAATTTGTGAATTATTATTTATGCCCTTTTGCCTCAAGATTCCCTTTGAGTCTTTTTACTGGTCATTCCACCCACAGCAAATAATCAAGAAAAAGTGAAAACATGATTTTACCAAACCTGCTCATTATCCTAGAAAAGTATACGGTGGAAGAAAAGGTTAAAATGATTTAATGAAAGTGGAGTTTGGTGTGAAACAACAATTGGCTTATTGTGTGAGATTTCTTTATTGTGTTTTACATTCAATCATCAACACATTAGTTGGGTGGTGAATAGTACCTTAAATTTAGTACTAATTTTATAGTGCCATTCCTACAAAATCTGCTAATAGAAGGGATGAAAAATAATAGGTAATGATCAATATAAACTACTTAAACTAAATAAAAATTTCTAATATATTTTTCAAAAGTTTCCATGGAGTACAGTGAATCTCCACATACATGGACACTATCATGTTCTGTATCTCAGCAACCTTAAAAGGTGTTAATGAGCTACTGAATGAATAGAACAAAGTCCCATTAATTACTCATAAAGGAGACAAAAGATATAATTATCACCTTTTTTCAACCCAATTTACTGTTTATCAGCATGTTACTATTAAAACTACTATTAATCATTGCTAATCTCAGGTTGGCTGAAGAAATATCAATTTTTCACATATAATTCTTTTTTTTCTTCCTCTTCCCTGCTTCCTTACATATAATTCTTAAAATATTTACTGTTTACAGAATTCTTTCATCCCCTAAATCATGTTGATTTACAGTTTTACCAAAAGGTTATAATAATGTCTAAATTTTACCTTGCCATGCATATTTCTTCCCATTCAAATCAATAGCAAAATCTTCAGGATAGAAGTCAATTATACTAGAATCCTGTATCAGAGAGAAAAGTCGAGAATCAAAACAGAAGTCACACGTCTCTGTTATAGAGAATTTAATATGACTTTCATTCAAGTTATCAGGCCTGATGAGGAAACAAAGTGCATTCCTTTTAAAAAAAATATTATTAAGATACGAGATCATTCATCCCAAGTCTACTAAAACAAAATTAAGAATTTTATTTTAAAAGATGAATAGAAAAGGTATTACTGTATAAGGATTTTAGAACTGACAACTGTGGGCCTCAGACAAGCAGAGTTGATTTACTATAGCAACCTCCTAGCTGGGTCTCACTCTTTCTAACTAGCATACAAAACAAGTTAGGGAAGCCAGTCTTCTGAGCTCTGGTAGCCACCATACATGGCAGGAACAAATAAAAATAGACTCACAAGTAAGCTGAGAATAAAATGACAGTTATAACAACTACTCCCAAACAAGAATTTTATTTTCTGGTAGGGTACTGATAGCCAAAGAAAGCAGGAAAAAAAAAAATATGTAGTGAAAAATATACAGAAGAACTCAAAAGTTTTGTTTCTGTGCTTCACTATTCTAAATATGAGATGCAAAATCGATTGTGAATAAAGTTAATAAAATACATGACAAAAATCCAATTACCCACACACTCAAAATACTCACGGGATCACTCATGAGCTTCCGCCATGATGGAGGTAGAAAGTTACCACTTGCAGCTGGAAAAACTCCCATAAGTTGTTCCAGTGGTTTAAACTGCACGAAAGAAAAAAAATGTTAAAGGCCCAAAATTATTACCACCTAAAATTCTGTAAATTTTATGACTTCAAATAATTAAGCTTACCGGTTTTGTACCCTTCTCAAAATCAGATGGCATGTCTGCAATACCTTCAAAATCTGAAGCAAATGGTGCATAATGGAATGGATAATACCACTTCCAGGAAGCACAGCCCTAGAATCATTAGAAAAACAAACAAAACAAAAACAACAAAAACCTGTGTTAATGATGGACACAATGAAAAAAGGAAATAAAAATTAGACTATTACCCTATAATGTTCTATTCATAAAACATAAGACTTCTGGTATATATTCCATATATTGATTTTTTTCCATGAACCCTAAAAATTATTTTGATTAAATCTGAACTTTCTATTTCATATCAATGGCTCCTTGGCTTAAAATAATACTCCAAAGCATATATAATAAACATAGTTAATGCCTTTATGTCCACAAACACAATTTGGTGAAGAGTTTTATCCTTAAAATATATTTGGTGACAGTTCTTTCCAAATCTAGAGCTGCCATCATCAACTAAAACAAAAAGCAGTTGGCAGCTAACATTTACTGAGCATGAAGGTGGTTAATGACATTACTTAAACAATGGTTGACAGTAAAACTGCCGAAAGTTTCATTTTACAATTCACTATTATATTTTCGTATAACATTCTCTTGACTATAAAAATATTTGAGTAAACACATGGAAAAGAAAACAAAAGCAAGTTATATACCTAAGAAAAGAGATGTCTGACATGTTCTCACTCTATGCCTAGTGAATTAAAATCTTGATAGGAGTAAAATATGCAAATAAAATATTTTATAGTCAATACTTGGTGCATTGTGTTACTTTCTTCTTACTGACAAACACCATCTATCCCCAGGTGATACCAAACTTAACTTGGTTTGCTCTCTGAGCACAAAACCAGATGTTAACTATCAGTGATACAATCCCCAAAATGTCTCCCTAATCTTGCAACAATCTGACATCTCAGTTACCAAAAGGTACAGATTCAAAGTACTCCAATTTTAAATATTAAAAACAAATGATCTCATGGAGACAGAGAATACAATGATGGTCACCGGAGGCTGGGAAGGGTAGCAGAGAAGCAAAGATAAAGTGAGGATGGCTAATGGGTGCAAATATATAGATAGAATGAACAATATTTGACAGCACAACAAAGTGACTAGAATCAACAATAAATTAGGGTATACTTTAAAATAACTAAAAGAGTGGAACTGGAATTTTCCTGGCACAAAGAAATGTTAAATGCCTTCGGTGGTGGATACCCCAATTATCCTGATTTGATTAATTCACACTGCATGCCTGTACCAAACATCACATATACCCTCATAAAGGTACACAACTATTACGTACCCATAATTAAAAATAAATTAAAAAAATAACTTTATGTAGCATCACCCTATTATGGAGAAGATGGTATCATTCAAATACTTATTGGTATTTTCTAGGCTTTGTCCTTTGTTCAGTAATTTAGTGATTATCAATTATCCAGTCTTTTTTTTTTTTTGAGACAGAGTCCCGCTTTGTTGCCCAGGCTAGAGTGAGTGCCATGGCACCAGCCTATCTTACAACCTCAAACTCCTGGGCTCAAGCAATCCTGCTGCCTCAGCCTCCCGAGCAGCTGGACTACAGGCATGTGCCACCATGCCCGGCTAATTTTTTCTATATATATTAGTTGGCCAATTAATTTCTTTCTATTTATAGTAGAGATGGGGTCTCGCTATTGCTCAGGCTGGTTTCGAACTCCTGACCTCGAGCAAACCGCCCACCTCGGTCTCCCAGAGTGCTAGGATTACAGGCGTGAGCCATTGCGCTCGGCCTATCCAGTCATTTTTAAATTCCAATTAAAAAACACTTTAATCATTTTAAAGACAAAGTACAGTCAACTCTACTATTTGATGCTGAAAAAGCCTTTAACAACAAACATAGCTTTGTTTATATATTAATACCTAAGGAGCTTCAGAGTCTTTATGAACAAATATTATGAATTTCTGAACAGGAAGCTTTAAACATAAGTCTGGGTTTTATTTCAGGATACAGCTCAATAATATATATTGTTATAATATATATTGTTATATATATTACATATATATGTATAATATATATTGTTATTATATATAATATATAATAATATATATTGTTATAGAAATTGCTCTTTCTAAAAGATCACCTCTAGAGTTAGAGAAAAATATTCTTTTGTACCTGGTAATAATATCGAAGAACCCAGCAAAGTCCTTCAACATAAGACTGTACAACTTTACGACGGAATTTCTCATCAGCTGCATCAACATCAAATTTGTTCTTATAGTACCGCTGCTTCCAACCAGCTTCCCATAACCTAAAAACCAGGCAAAGCCAGTTTATGTTGAATTAATGCACTTTGAGTAATGGAATGTCTACCAATTTATATCCCAAATCAATTTATATTTAATTTAATATCTGGGGAAATGTGAATGAGTTAAATAGTAGTGCTAACAGAGATCCATTTAATTATTTATAAAAAGTCTACTTTCAGATAACTACTATCAACTTAAAGACAGTTAAACATTAAAAACATTATTATCAACTTAAAGATAGTTAAACATTAAAAACACAAACAGTGATTTTGGTAAGGCCATTATAAAACTACTTTTTTAAAAAAAATTATTAAAACAGATACAAAACACTGATTTGCTCAAATTTTAATACTGCTTTACATATTTTATTGTATAATTCTAAAACTACATTAAGAGTCAAATACTGAAGATATTTCATACAGTTCAAGTTCCTCAGTCTGTTAAAATATATTCAAACTATACAAAGAAAGTCAACTAAATTACTTTAAAAACATACTTGAATAGGTTAATATTTTTAAATGTGAAAAATCACTTATAAAAGAATAATGTAGAAACTAGGCAGAAATTGTATACAGCTATTCTCTCTATCTTTGCTTGGACCTTATCCTTCTTTCAGCTAAAAGCTGTTGATGGCTTAAGGAAAGGTGAGAGATATACATAGAGAAGAGATACACATCTGTATCTCTATATATCTATATACACACATATACGCATGCATGTATATATGTTCTGATAAGCCTAGAAGCAACTCAAATAATCCACTAAATTGTCATTAATCACTGCAAATACAATGCGAAGAACCACATTTTCACCCAAAGTGTATGTGTTTTTAAGTACTCATTTGTCATTCTCTAAAAAATTTAAACATTTTATTTAACGAACATGAAGAAGGCAAAGAACACTTTAAAAAAAATTAAAGGACAGACCAAGAACATCAAGATGATTCTCCATTAAGGGCTCTTTTCCACATGTGCCAGATCTCACAAATAATTGCAGTCATGTTTCAGAATATACCATACCAATTTTAATCCCCCCTACAAACACACACATTCATAGAACAATAATTAGGAGAAGAATCCTCTATCTATAATGTGGAATATCACTATATTACAGAAAATATAAATGAAACAAATGCTAAGAGACCTCAAGCATTTCTTAGTAGAAGCATTTCTGCTATGATTATTCTCAGCACCAGGACTAAACAATAAATTACTAAAATCATGCTACCTATTAAACTAGTATTGATCATGGTAGCTACACAAAGTTTCCAATCATAAACACAAACCACACACTTTCCATGTCCTATAAAGGAAGCATGAGCTGCAGGCAACTACTGTCTTCTTTACCTTTGAAATACATGATTTTCCTGAATTCTTAATGAGCTACAATTATTGAGATTGTTGCCTTTTGTATTTGGAGCCCAGGGTTGAAATCTGGATTTAATTACATGAGAGGCTGTTAATCTTGTTACATAATGATCGTGAACTTCAGGATCAACTACAGAATCAAAGTTTCCTATTATAAATTTTAAGTATATAGCAAAAGGGAAACTCCTCTGTCATGAAATACAATTGTTACTGTGCGTATCTAAGTTTGTGGTTTTTAAAAAATATATATATAGTCTCTTAACAGAATGATTTTTGGATATTTCATTTTGAGGAAAAACCTTTTCAATTGAGAAGATTAAAGCAAACTATATTAAGTGTCCAAGTATAACTGAACTTTGTAGGTTTAAGCAGCTTGAAAATTTAATCTCCAAATTGTAACATTCAGATCACATAGTGTGAGCTAAACACCTCGTGTCTAGCCCATCTAGTGCCTGGTCTCAGAGGAAAAAGTGGCTTGGAAGATGAAAACCTGCACGCATACTAATCTGGATACTTAAGTTTAACAGCTATAGCTTACATATCTCACTGGAATTTACTGACTATTCTAACCCTCCACATTAATTACTGGTGGATAAAAAGATCACAGGCAAGCATCTGAAGGCACTGCTGCTCTGAGCTAAATAGCATTAATTAGACCGCATCTATTTCAGCAATTTGCTAACAAAGTGCTACCAAAAACTGGCTTCACCTGACGTTATCCTCTGGCTCAGGTTCACTGTCACTGTCTTCTGCTTTTCGCTTAATTCCTCCTATTGGAGATGGGGAACCATCAGATGTGAAACTTGTATTAGGTGATATTGAAGGACTCTGTAGACAATTATGACATTACAGAAGGATTTCATTATTCATTTTACATAAGAAAGTACATCCAACCACCAATACCTACCATGTTTCACAGTAACACATTTTTTTAAAGCTATTAAATAGATATGGTAAATATATTTAGAAAGTACAGAGACTGATATTGTCCCACTTCATATACCCGCCCCCAAAAAAGAGAAATAAAGTATCAAACTTCCTAAGCTTAAACTCAAAAAAATTAAAATTAGTAGTGTAAAAAATGTTTCTGAAGAAAAATTTAATTTCATATATTAAAAAATACATAAAAAATAACAATGTATATAACAGTAATATATAAAATAGTCAATGCTGTTGAGAATGCCGTTAAACAGTACTGTTCAATCTAGTACAACCACTTTAGAAAGCAAGTTTAATGAGACTCTGACAGGTAACTGTTAAATTATTTTATATGTTCTCTTTTAAAATTCACTATACAAATAAACTCTATTAAGCAACTTAGGAAAATGCAGATTTTTATTACAGTATTTCAAAGACTTGGATGTCACTTTAAATTCAGTTATTATCTTCCCTTTGTACCTAACTCAATTAATATAACAGACCCTAAAATATTTTAATATTTAATAAAAACATTAAAAGAAAATCTTCTGCAACTTTAGTTATTTAAGTTAAATGAATAAATCACCAAAATGTAAGTGGCAGGAACACTTTCAGTGACGTTTTCCTTCTGTTATTCACAGGATTAACTATTTTGAGTAAATTGAATTATTTTAATATTGAGAACTCAGAAGGCTATTTTAATGATACTATAATTAGTTACACTATCCATGGCATGAAGGCAATTAGTTCACACCACAGGCCAAGAAAAGTAAAAAATTATATTTCGCATAAAGCTTTTAAAAATATATGTCAATTTTATTCATGAACATGTATAGACAATACTTTTTAAAAATCTAATAAAAATAAATATAGGAAGGCACTGTTGTACTTGAAAAATGAGGCAGGTATTTTTAGTCAGACAGATCTGCATTGAAATACCAAGTTATACCTTTACTGGCTGTGTGGCAATTTACTCCATGAGCCTAATCTTAAAATAGGGATGATAATGTTCTACTTCATTACAAGTTATTGCAAGAATTAAAAGAAACAGCATATGTGAAACATTATTGGCATACTGCCTGCCTGGCACATGGTGGTTAACCCTGTAGTAAGTCATCACTATTGTTTTTTTAATCCTCTACTAATCATTTAAATTATAAAGGTGATATTCTTATTGTCTAAGTACCAGAGAAGTTGTATATTTTACAAAAAGCAAACTGTACAAAGCAACCTTTCCCAAATTGATTCTTGACTAACAAGACATAAACTCCATCATTAAAAGACAAAAATAATAGACTTTCAAGGAAAAGAAGCCATTCACCATTTAATGGTAAATCTCTGTTGCTCTGCCTCTACCAACAAAAGTACTCTTTTCTGAATATACTAGATTCAAACAAATTCATTCAGGCAAATGTTTTTTAAAAGCTGTTCGCAACCAAATTCTACTAAACTGAGAATGGCCTCAGATATAATAAAGCTACATTTTAGAATACAAAATTCAAAACCACATATACCAGGAAACAGAAGCTATTTAATAAAACATTAACAATACTGACATCAGTAGACAAGTACTGGAGACTACTAATGAGCCCAACAACTCAGAAAAAAACAAATGGGCAAAAATCCGTAACTTTAATGGTTCTCTTTAAACAAACAGGTAATCTGGCTTCAGAACATTCTAGGTGAAAATCTCACTATGCAGACTCCAGTTCCATGTTATTCTATATAAAAATAATTGTGTCAAGAGAGGTTAAGACAGGATCAAATAAGCAACCTATCACCAATCTCCCCATTCCTACTCCCAGGGCAAATTTTATTGATCAACAGTCTAGTCCTGTGGCTCTACAGAGCCTGAATATAATACTAGAACCCTTCTCAAAGCAACCACAGTTGGCAAAGTTTAAACTTACCTGCTCCCCAAAATAAGAAAAAAGCATTCTATCATCAGCAGGGCATCTGAGAATACCAGTCACTCTCAGTTCTGCCCTACAAGGACTGTAGTCACTATAATCTTGAATAATATGCATCAGCTTTTTCTGCTCTCCCCAGATGTCTCATTGCAATCCCTTTCCCTGACCCTCTACATCCCACTCTGTTAGTGAGACAAGAAAACCAAAATCAAATGGAACAAAAACACAACAGAAACCCAGGCTGCTTCTCTCAGGAGATGCAAAATCTCAATCTTTCAAATTCCAAATCTAAGGCTCTAAAACACCTAGCTGTGAATTATGTGAATACAAATTGAATCAGTCTTCTGGTATGGCAAAATTCCACATATGGGGTTGCCCCGCAATAAAACAGGAAAACTATTAGAATAAAAAAACCCTAAATATCCAAGCTTATGCAATTTCCTTGGATAGCAAAAATGTACATCTAATACTGAACCTTCCATAATAGCTTTCCTTCCTCTACTGTTACCTTACGGTCTATTCCCTTGCCCCTGCTACTGCCACATCAGGTGTTTTGAGAGCTCATCATCTGTTGCCACTATAACAGGAAGGTGGTGGACAGAGTACGGCCTTGCTGGATTTGCTTCTGCAATTTGGATTACAAAGTTCAAATAAGGAGGGATACCATGGAGGCAAATCAATATAACTACAGCAAATCCATCCTGTGTTTCTAAGTTCGCCAAGTAGGGGAACAACCAGAGTTTACATAGTGAGGGCTTAAAATACTTATTCACATCTATTCGAAGCCTGAATCGGACAGTGCGAGTTATGCCTGAGGAAAATCTATTTTGCAAAATGCCTATAACTGACCCCTGGGAGGAAAGGGTAAATAAGGGAGCAAAAGCTGTCCTCCCCTCTTGCTCCAGCTGTGAAACATATGGATGTCTCCAACATGCTTTCTAGCACCATCCACCATCCTGTTCTTTGGGGGAGAAGGAAGCAATGCATTACAAAAACACTGCAGCCACTTTGCTGTATCTTTATATTTGTGTGCATCAACTATCCCACATACTTTTCTTTCACATGATTTAGATATTTTCATACTGATATTTGTGTGCATCAACTATCCCACGTACTTTTCTTTCACATGATTTAGATATTTTCATACTGATAAAGATGAATTTAACAGAGTTAAAAATTTTTAAGGCAAAGAAATTGATACACTGTAAAACAAAAACAACTCCAGGCTAAGTGATAAGATTCACACACACACCTGCAAGAGGCATCTGATTTTCACTACTATTCAATGTCACATAAAAGTAGGCCACTTACAGAATTATTCTGCATCCTCATTTCATAGGCTGCATGTCTCGGATTACTGGCTACGTGAGAACCTGGTGAATTTCTTGAACTCAAGGCATGAGGAGTTAATATTCCACTAGGAGTGAAAGCTGGTTGATCTCTCTAACATAAATGGAAAGGAATATAGAAATTAAAATTAAATCACAACAATACAGTTAGAAAGGAGGGCAATGGAATAGAGTTCTTACTGTAAGTACTTAACTACTAAACTCACTAAAAGATCAAATGGATTTCTGTTAACATTACAGGGCTGTCAACACCTTGATTTGATGGTAACTTACACCCTATAAACAACAGTCAGTAATACTTAATAGCCCTGCCTTAAAACTATATACAATAAATACACTGTCCCGATACACAGAATCTATTCAAGTCTCATTATGCTAACCCATCGTTTGTTTACAATTTCAGAAAACAATTAAGACACAATTTCAGGCAAATAAAAATAACACAACAATTAAAGTAAAAAAAAAAATAAGTCAAGTTTGACTTAGGAAATACAACTTTTATTTACTCTTCACCTTGCTAGAAATTAACTCTTTGTTTCCAGTTAGGTGATAGTCTTGGCTGACTGAAAAAATAGATATTGACTGAAAGAAAATAAGTAGAAATCAAATTTGCCCCTCCCAATCTAAGTAGTTTTAAACCTACCTGCAACAAGAAAATAACTCTACTTTTCTCCCTTGTTTCCTGGAATTATTTAATTCTAACAAAACATGACAATAAAAGATAGTCCCTAAACTCCACGGGTTTGAAAATCCAGTAGGGAAGACAAGAAAAACAAGAACCAATGAAGTCAAATGACTATAAAGCATTACGCAATTAAGTAAGAAAAAAAATGTCACAGGCAGGAAGCAGGAGAGTTAAGACAATCATGGACCAACAAGGGAGGCCTTGTGGAAAAGGTAAGATATGAGTGAGTTGCGAAGTCCAAATCCATTTGGCAGTACCAAATGAAGACAACACTGCATCAGCAGGGATACGGTGTATATAAAATACAGCAGGGGATAAGCTGGATAGCTGGCATTCAACCAGATCACAGTGTGCACTGAACACCAAACTAAGACAGAACTGGATTCTGAGGGGATGAAGAAATCAGTGGTGATTTTGGAGCAGACAAACAACAAAGTTTAGAGTGTGGAGTTGGAGGAAAGTTAATCTGACCACGGCAGAGGAATGAAACAGAGTAACTTTTAAGAGGATACAAAGGGTTGCCTTTTCATTATAAAAACAATACTAGATTGCTATAAACAATTCAAAGAGCTAAGTGCCACCTGCCTCCCACCTCCTGCCCCCTTCCCACCAAACTCCAGAGCTTTGAAAGAGCTTCTTTAAAATTAACGCCAGTATTCTTTATCCAGGTAAAGCGGCAACTGGGTGGATATTATGTCCCTAACTCTGAATGGATAAGGAATAAAGCTTCTATAATGAATATCATCTTCACAAATTATAAACTTATGCTATTGCCAATCTCATGAAATTAATTAAAACTCACCTTCATTCTCTTTCTTTTTTCTTTCTGTCGTCTTCTAAAACTGTCCTAAAAGTATAAAATCCACATATTCTGTCAAATAATTACACAAAAATGTCAGAGTTAAACATTACCAGGAATGATTCGGGAGACAATTTAAATTATAAAGGAAGATCCCAGAAATCTAGGTACATGATTAAACTAGGCAACAGAATGTATGTTCAAAGTGTTGCTTAAAAGAACTTCAGCTTGGTAGAGAAACTGAATTGAAATACAATTTAATTGCTCTGAATTTTTTCAGATAGTTTTTGACATCATTTCAGGAAAATGCAAGAACCATTACAAAAACCTTTGGTTCTATCCTGGAGCAAATAGGCTGTCAGTACTGAGAAGATACAAATAAGTATAAGGAAACAGTAATTCTTAAGTTTTAGCTAAATACAGTTAATAACTAAGATGATAGATTTTCCAAAAATCAACACGACAATTTAATGAGACTCTCACCTAAATAAAAAGAGCTTGACAGTTCCTGACTGTCTCATGCATGGCATAACAGGAAAAAGAGAGAAGTAGGACTCTGTTCAAACATTAACCCCAACTCCAGCTTCCAAAAAGACAATCCAAGGAAAAGGAAGAAGGAAATTCACCGCTTACTCTGGCCTGATTTAACTCACGGGAACAGGTCCAGTCCACATAGATTCTTTCCTTCCACTCTTTTTCAACATATAGCTATGGTTTCAACTGGACAGGATTTTGGGTTGTACTTGCTTCCCACTAACTCTAGGCCATTCAAAGCCCTCCCATGCCCAAGTCCAGGTTTCCCTGAGTATCAAGAAGTGAAACAACAGCTAGGGTGGCCATGGCTGCTGCTGTGGTCTAAAACAGGGGCCAACAGGTATTATACTGATGGTCATTCTAGTAGTTGCATTTCTATCTCTTTCAACTCAGTCCTGTCAAGTGCAACATAATACCTTAATGAGATCTGAAATTGGTGCTTTCTGCTGGGAAAGGAGCTGAACCTTGGATACATAAGTTTGCTGCTATGAAGTGGAACCCAGGTGACAAACTACCTTAAAACTTCCTAAGACGTGAAAACTACTGATTTCTTTAATCAAGCTCTGCCCCCATCTTTAATGAAACTTAACTTTATCACCAATGACCTACAGATTATGAAATTCATTAGCCAATTTTCAGTCCTTATCTGACCATGACTCTTTCCTCCTTGAATCACTACAGTCTCTCCACTTGGCTTCCAGAACTCTACATTCACCTGGTTCTCCTTCTTCCGTCTTGCTAAGTGCCTTCACTCTTCAACTCCCCAACCACTTCATGTTTATGCTCCCCTGGGCCCAGCACTTGGACCTCTTCACTTCTCTCCTCCCATAGGAGTAATCAGCCAGTCTCACAGCTTTAAACACCATCTACATGCTGATGACTCCCTAACCAGGCCTCTGCCCATTCAACATCTCCACCTTGCTATCTCAAACTTAACAAGTCCAAAATGAAATTTCCCCATCTCATCTTTGCACATACCACAGTCTTTCTAATGAGGGCTGCTCAGAACATTTTTCAGTCACTGGGACAAATGCCCTGGAATTACTGTTGACACCTTTCCTTCTTTCGCCCCTCTATATAATCCATTAGCCAATCCCACTGATTCTGCCTTCAAAATATGTTCAGAATCCAACCATCTCTTATCATCTCTAAGGCCACCATCCAGGCTCCCTTGGATTATCACAAAAAAGCCTCCTCATTGAGCTCACTGCTTTGACCTTTGCTTCCATACAGTTAGTTTCAACATGGCTGCTGTAGTGATCCTTTTAGAATATGTATCAGATCTTGATGCAGAATAAAAGCTATAGTCCTTATAATGACCGTATTGGGTCCCACGAGACTGGGCTCTCCATCTTCTTTCTGACTTTCTCTTCTACTCCTTCACTCTTGGCCCCTGCCATCCTGGCTCCTTGCTGTTCTGTGGATATCCTGGGTATGCTCCTACCCCAGAGCCTTGGTACTAGTAATTCCTTCTGTCTCAAATGCTGTTTCTGTACAGCCCTGCATGGCGTACTCCCTCATATCCTTCAGGTCTTTACTCAAAGTCATCTGTCTGTGAGGCCTTCTCTGGTCACCTCTTCTAGAACACTCCATCTCCACCTTCCCAAATGCCTCCTTACCTACTTTAGTTTTCTTTGTGGCACTTAACACTCTCTAACAGGTTACAAGATTTACTTACTTAGTTACTTTACTTATTGTCCAGCTCCCCTAGGAGAATGTAAGCTCTGTAAGGGCAGGAATTTTTTTTTCTGGAGACAGAGTCTCACTCTGTTGCCCAGGCTAGAGTGCCATGGTGTCAGCCTAGCTCACAGCAACCTCAAACTCCTGGGCTCAAGCAATCCTTCTGCCTCAGCCTCCCGAGTAGCTGGGACTACAAGCATGTGCCACCATGCCCAGCTACTTTTTTCTATATATTTTTAGCTGGCCAATTAATTTCTTTGTATTTTTAGTAGAGACAGGGTCTTGCTCTCTCTCAGGCTGGTCTCAAACTCCTGAGCTCAAACAATCTGCCCACCTTGGCCTCCCAGGGTGCTAGGATTACAGGCCAGGGCAGGAATTTTTATCTGTTTTGTTTGTTTGTTGCTGTATCACTAGCATTCAGAACACTATCTGGCATAAAAACACTAAACAAATATTGGCTGAACAAATGAACAACATTTATAAGATAAAAAGCAAATAGTGAAGCTCATTAAAAAAAAGCATCACATTTCTGGCATAAGTGCTCAATTCTAATAACAAATATTATATTCTTTTTCTACCATTTGTTCTGCTAGTCCATTAAATACCTATTTCTAAGTATGGCAGTCACACTTAAGCAGAACAGAAGGCCCACCTGGGTGGACCTTACTCTTCTCTAATCTTTTTGGTGCTATGAGCTCCTTTGAAAATCTGAAAATACATAGACCCAGAAACTTTCATATTGGATTTCTAGAGTTTCCCCTGATGTCCCACCATGCTAAAGGACATCATATGACTCCAGGGACACCAAAAAAGCTTCAAAGCTTTAAAATGCCCTCTCCACCGGGTCAGCTGGAAACCATATTAAGTCTGCAATACTATGGTATCTATAAAATCCCATACTTCCTCCTCTAATAGCCAACTTATCACCAATATTTAATGGTACAGAGACTGCTAAAGTCGCATAAAAAAAACTTCTAGAAAGGTTTTTACTCGAGGTAGTACGTATTAGGTTATTAAGTATGAAATGTCCGACTTCCTTATGTACTAAGTTTGACACTTGATATCTCTGATATCTCCCCTTGACACTTCTAGTTTTATTTTTATTGTGAAGGTACATCCTCAGTGTTTCAAACACACATTTTAGCTTGTGATTATCTTTCAAATTGTTTTTTAAGAGCAATTCTTGCAAAACCCAGGATAAGTCAAAAATCTGTTATTTTCCAATATGACTTCCATCTTAAAACCAATGCAGTGCAGACAGCTCAAATATCAGGATGTGGCTAATGAACACACAGCGCATCGATGGTTTGGGAAGTTCTGTTCTGGTGATTTTAATCTTGAAAATGAGCCATACAGGCAACCTGAGACCCAGGTGGATACTGATGAACTGAAAGCTGTAGTGGAAGCAAATCCATCTCAGCCTACCTGTGAATTGACAGCAAGGTTTGACGTTACTGTTGCAACAATACCGGACCATCTAAAACAAATCGGCTAGGTAAAGAAGCTGGAAAGACAGGTGCCGCATGAATTAAACAAGCATTAGAAGAGAAACTGTCTTGAAGCTTGCCTTTCTTTGCTGTCACAATATAAAGGTAAACCATTTCTACACCATATTGCTACATGTGATGAAAAATGGATTCTTTTTCACAATTGCAAGTGTTCAGCACAATGGCTGGATAAAGTGCCAAAACACAATTCAAAACAGAATATTCATCAAAAAAAGCTAATGGTGTCTGTTTGGTGGTCCAGCGCTAGTATTATCCACTACAGCTTCATGAAACCTGGTCAGTTGATTACAGTGGATGTCTACTGCAACCAGTTGGATGAAACGATGAGGATGCTTGTGATTAAGCAGCCAAGATCAGTCAATAGAGACAGCCAATCCTCTTGCAAGACAATGCTAGACCACATGTTGCACAAACAATGCTGCTCAAACTACAAAAGCTGGACTTGGAAAATCTCTGTCATCCACCGTGTTCACCAGACCTTGCACCAACCGACTACCACTTCTTCCAGGCTTTGGACCAAGCAGCTATGGAAAATGACTTTTGTGATTTCATCGCCACTCAGTCTCCAGGCTTATTCACTGCTAGCATAAACAAGCTACTGTTATGACGGCAAAACTGTGTCAACAGGTTAGGGACATACTTTGATTAATTGTATTGCTTCTTGTTTGAGACATAATAAACTACACTTTTGATTCGAAATCGGACATTTCGTATTTAATGACCTAAATATTACAGTTTGTTAGGTAGGTGTAAATGGGAGCAGGTCAAGTGAAGCCACCATAATTGCTGAAAACTTAGTTAAAAATAGCCATTTCAGTAGACATTGACACCCAAAAGCTAGTTCTGTAACTTCAATTTTACATGTGAAAACTTCTGCCATCGTAGAAAAAGAGTACCAAGTACTGAAGGCTTTTGGAAAAAAGACTTACAGTCAACTCACTATGTAACATAAAATGATGATCACTAGCTTCAGTATACAAAAGTTGAGGAAAACAGAATATCTTGTCAGATTCAATGACATGTTTTAATCTGCTGGGAGATCATGATGCAATGTAGCAGTATTATACTGTTATTTGCTTAAAATACCCAATTACTTTTTATAAAATCAGTTTCTGAAAGGATTTCCCTCACTTTCTAAGCAGCTTTGTTTCTAATCTCATTTTACTCACTGTGGGCCTCCCTTGCTACCCCTCACAATAAGCCTCCCAGCCCCGACTACTTCTGACCCTCAGGCTGCACCAACAGCTAGAAGCAGCTCTTCTTTATCCTTAAATGTCCATGCTTCCCTAGTTTTCTGCTGGAGGCACTTTCACTGTACACAAGTTCCCAGGAAATTCAAGCTCACACTCATGGCTTCAAGTGCCTCCTATTAGCTAATGGTTCTCAAATCTCTTTTCAAAAGACGTCTGCCCCAAGCTTTTCATACACTCACTCAACTGCTTAAAGGACTTTTCTCCTCTAAGGTGTCCTTGTAGCCCCTCAAACTCAACCTCTCTAAAATGAAAACTCCATTTCCACCAAGACCCCACCCCAACCCGTTACATACCTAGTGCTTGCTACCTTAGGGAATGGCACCAGAAAACTCCTAATTCCCAATTCCCTAAGCCAGAAACCAGGACTTCTCACCTAAGCACTCACCCATCACACACAATTTTCAAGTGCTTTGTTATTTCTTTCTTTTATGTTTCAATTTCTTACTTAAGAGGTGCAGCCCTCCCCAGATCCTACATTCTCCCAACCCTCGGTCCTGGCTGATACAATTCAACCCAGAATTCCTACACTCTACTCCTGGAATATGAGTTCTTAGGTCTTAACTTATCTTCCTGCCTATACAACATGGTAGCCACTAGCTCAATCCTGGTCTCTAGCCTTGGAACCCTCTTTCATATCCTATTTATTAGATGGCTATTTGGATTTATACCCTACTAAGATTAAGAAGATAGGAAAAAAAGTTATAGTGCATCTCAAAGAGTGTGAAATACATAGTTCCACACAGCATAACCTTTATGAAATAATCAAAGCACTGACTCCTCATGACGACATTAGTGTTGATACACCGTAATGATATAACAACACACTCAAAGAGGTTAAAGTACAATCACAGGATCATCATAGCCTATTAGAGACAGGAGCAATTTTAGCTACTGCAATAGAAACACTTTACCTCATCATCCTTTCTCTTTTTAAAAATGCTATCCTCAACTTCACCAACTGCTAACATGATCATCTGTACTCTTTGCAGATTGACATAACCACTTTCTGTAAGGTAACCCTGTAAGTGATAAAATACATGTAAAATGATCTTCTTATAAAAGCAAATACTTGTGTTTTCAAATTATTCAAGAGTGAACTTACCCCAGTTTTGTGTACCACATTTTTGTATATGTTAACCAAACGGTCAATTGCACCTTCCCTGCCACCAGGAGACAAACATTATGCGTTAGGACCAGCGGGCACTGTAAAGTCAAGGAGGCTTTGAAACACGACACAAATACACATACCTAATCTCTAATGATGGCAAGTGAGGAAGGAAGTCATTTCCCACAAAAAAGCACATGAAGACCCAGTCATCAATGCTCCTCTCGACATCAAATGTGAACGGAAGGCTGGCCATGGTAAGTTCTCTTTCCAAATACTACAACCAAAAAGGAAGGCTGCCATTAAAGCTATCAAAGGCACCCTGCTTTAGAGTGCCCAGTCCAATGGTTATTACTACATACCTCACGAAGAACATTAAGACGAATAAAGATAAACTCTCCTTCTGCACAAGGAAGACTATCTGCAAGTTCATCATGCTGCAAGAATGGAAATGAAAATTAAAGTGTATTCTAAACCCTATAATTTTTTCCAACCAAGCAAATTTTAATGCTTTTCCTAAAGAAAGGTTCATTTCTAAATTGTAAGCATTAACTAGAAAAAACTCACCAAATCATTTCAAAATAAAAATTTTATTTTAAACCCAATCACACCTAGCCCATATGTCAGCAAACATTTTCTGCAAAGAACCAGAAAGTAAATAGCCTTTGGGGGACATATACAGTCTCTGTTGAACATTTTTTCATGTTTTATTTTGGTTTTTACAATCCTTTAAAAATGTAAAAACTATCCTTAGCTCATGGGCCAAATCTGGAAGTCTATAATTCGCCAGCCTCTTGACCTATACCCAGCCCATATTAGTATTTTGATGTATATGCCTCTAGCCTCTTCTTCATGAACCTATGTGCATAGGTACATGTATGCTGTCTTTATTGTATTACATATATGAAATCATATATTTCCATCTTATATTTTTTCCACTTGTCACCACCCAAGCTAGTCTAACCCTAGTGCTTGCTATCAACAATGTCTTTTAAAGAGGCATCATATTATTAAAACAAAAGCCCATCCTGATCTACACCCAACCAATATTTTAATGTATATTGCTCTAGCCTCTTCTCTCTGAATATATGTGCAGATACATGTACATTATCTTTATTGTATTGTTTATCTGAAATCATGTAGCATATTTTATTTTTTATCTACCTTTTTCATTCAAGAATGTCTTTTATAGAAACACCATATTCTTTTAAGACAGAAGTACCTTTAAAAGAGACTGGATATACCTAAGTGAACCTGAAAATACATAGGAGCTGGGAGTAACTTAAAAGTATCAAGAAGTTTTTAATAAATTTGACTCGTAGTTCCTTTTAAGAAGAGTAACCATTTGAAACAAATAACTTCTACAAATAAATCACATGCAATGGGCCTTCCTATCTACAAGAGCTAAGCCTGATGTAGATACAGGCCATGTTAGAAAAAGTACAGAGACTGCTCACCGGGTCTGAAAAAATAAAAACAAAAACAAAAAAGAAAAAGAACAGAGCAGGAAAAACAAGTGTATGCATGCTTCTGAATGCAGGTTTATTTTAAAGTGCTTTAAAAGATACATCTCTGTGAGGGAGGGGCAACAGAGCAAGCAGGTAAAAAAAAGCTAATCAGGCATAATTTTTTCTTTATTCATTTTAAAAATGAGGCAACTTGAATATACATAATGCTATTTAATTATACACTTAAAAATAGTTTAAATGGGACATTTAGAGCTACAAATTTTACCACAATAATAGAATTTAAAAAAAAAAAAAAATGAGGCAACTACCATCTCAAAGTTCTTACCTTTCCCTTCTTTTCTCTTGGCAAACCTTCACAATCCTTGACCTCATGTCCAAACTGATTACAAAGACCACATGGTTTGGGTTTGTTTGGTTTGAATTCTTCTCTAATAATGGTAAAGTTGGGTTCATGTGTAGCCAGGCCAAGCATAATGAGATCAGCTATCAATCAACGAGAAAAACACTAAACAGTGAGCACTTTGAGAGGATCCTTACCATAAACAAAGTACTATCAGACACCAACACAAAGAAAAGCCCAAATGAGCACACACAAATGCCCAAAAGCCTAAAATTTCCTAGCAGTTCTCAGTCAACAAGAAGTCCTCCAGATATGTCGACATACAACACAGACTAGCACTCAGGATTAAACACTTGGGAAATTTTCTATTCCAAAGGTATGAGCAATTAAATTAAAAGATTGAAAAATGTAAAAAAAAAAAAAAATTAAAGACAAGTGATCATTGATCACAGATTAAACAACTCAGTACTAGTTCCCTCTCAAACATAATATAACCAAAGCATTTTAAAATTTCCAGGCAATCATGAATAATCCATAACTACAACCCAACTCGGCAACCTGCTACAATTTAATCCAAAAGAAGAAACTTACCATCTGCTCCACATAAACAATGATGAGTATTTGGGTCATGGTTAGGCTGGGCTAAAGAGGGGAGAAATATACATTTTTATATAAATATATTACATACCACAAGAATATCACATCTTACCAAATATTTTCTATATGGCTTATCTGTTTTCTTAATAGACCATGTAATAAAATACTTATAAGGTTTACCTCTTTGTCTTCTAATATAATCCATGATTTTATGTTCTCCTTCACCAGGAGCACTAGCATCAGATAAAATAACCTATTAAAAAAAGTTTTTTTAACACTTTCAGTTCATCCCCAATTTTCTATAGGCATAAAAATCAAAAGAACTGAGTATCTTAAGAAAAGCTAAGATAATTCTATTAATATTAAGATAGTGTTTCTAGTAGGAAAATTTTCTGAATAAAGGGTGTGTGGGTTAAACACCAAAACTAGTTTATTGGTTAACTTATTACACAGAATGGAAAAGAATAAAATGTCTGGGTCAGATTTAGCCATGAAAAAAACTGATCAGTTCACAAGATCCTATTATTTTCACTACCACCCAAGGACAAAGCACCAAACCATAAATGCTCTGAGAATAATCAATAAAAGATAGATTAAATATAACTTACCATAGCTAATAGGGAAACAAGCTTAAAAACATGAAAGTTCCTTTAAATTTTACTTGAATATTTATTAGAACATGGACATTCTTTAAAGGCAGGCTCACTAATAAATATAGATCTTGCTATATTTTTAGATCTAATGGAAATCTCCATTTAAAAATAACTTTCTTGTGTGTGTATATATATATATATGCATATATATATATATTTAAATTATGAATTCTATCGTATGCCTTTCAAGTGTTGGTAAGAGGATAAAATTGGCCTTGAGAGAAAATTCAGCCATCTAAAACCTGACCATGCAAGGCATCCCATTTCTAATAACCCTGGCAGCTTTTCTTTCCTCTGACAGTCAACTAGCATTTTGGGCAGGGGGCGAAGAGGGGAAGATACACAGTATCAGTCATATCAAAATAGAGCCTCAAATAATTACCCTAATCTTTCTGAAGTACAAAAATGTGAAACTTACTGTCAAATTTTTCCACCCAGGGTCATTATTTAAACGATCAGCTATGTAATAGCGGAGGCATTTGGCAAGATTGTCCATGAACTCAGTTCCCTAAAATGACAGAAGGAAATAAATTAGCCTATCATTTAAGAGTTAGGAATAGCTAGCAAAAGTATGAGACTACTTACTGGTGTAATACAGTTGCTGTCAAATCTTTCTTTTATTTCTTCAGGAGGAAGATAGCCACCTAGAGAAAAGAGGCAATGTTTCATTCTCCCCATAAAAAGTGAGGTCAATTACTCAACATTAAGCCAGGCACCACCAATAACAAAGTTCAAGTACAAAAGAAAGAAGTGTTGTCACCCAAGGAACAATGTTTCCCCTTTTGGAATATAAAGATTCCTCCCTTCAAATTTAAATAAAGGTTTAATAAGACTGTCAAACAAGATATGGTACACAAAAGATACTACACTGTTACATAAAAATATAAAAATTATTATGAAGTTCTTCCTCTGCAACACATACACGTTAAGGGTTTTATTTTTGATAACAGTTCTTAAGGTAAAGGTGCCTCAGAAAAATGAAATTAAAATGCTGAGTTTACCACACCCTTATAGGATAAGAAACAAAATTATCAGGTAGAGGAATATAGAAATCCTATATTTTCCTCTATATCACAAATTAGCTGCTTCTCAAGAAAACATATATTTTCTTATATCTTCAAAAACAAAGAATCCTTTAAATCAAAACATTCTATTCTAAATACAAACAGGTTTTAGAGTCTTAATTACAAGCTGTGGCTAAAGTAGCTATTACTTGCACACTTCTGGCAAATTAAAATAACTTAATATTTATTGTAATTACAAGCCTGAGCTGACCACATTATGACATCCTTTTTTCAACTGCAAAGTGCAATTATCTTGAGCCAATAAATTGTGGCTTTTCTATACTATATTATCTTATGCAGCAGAACACCAAATAAGTCACCCTGCTAAACCATAGCCTACCTCACACACAGATGTGGTGGAAGAGGACCAGTCTGCCCCAGTCGGCATCAGCATCCTCCAACCTTTCTCCTCTATGAGACATAGTCAACTCCTACCTGCGTACCTACTACGAATTCCAAGGCTTTGGGGAACTGCAAAATGACTGCATCCCACCCTCAACCTCCCAAAATTAAGAGAACCCTGAGCACAGCGTCTGCTCCATCAACCTGTATTCAAAATGTGTAAGTGTCTTGGCAACAGCCTGTAAATGTGGATTAAATCACCTCTGGCCTCCCCCAGACAGACTTCTGAGTTTCCAAGAAGCAATAAGCAAACAAACTAAGACTCATTTACTTTTTTTTTTTTTTTTTGAGACAGAGTTCTCACTTTGTTACCCAGGCTAGAGTAGTGAGTGTTGTGGCGTCAGCCTACCTCACAGCAACCTCAAACTCCTGGGATCAAGCAATCCTGCTGCCTCAGCCTCCCAAGTAGCTGGGACTACAGGCATGCACCACCATGCCCTGCTAATTTTTTTCTATATATATTAGTTGGCCAATTAATTTCATTCTATTTATAGTAGAGATGGGGTCTCGGCTCTTGCTCAGGGTGGTTTCGAACCCGTGACCCCAATCCGACCGCCTCAGCCTCCCAGAGTGCTAGTATTACAGGTGTGAGCCACCGCGCCCGGCCTTGATTTAAAGTAAATGTTTACAGAACTATAGCTTTCTGACAGCCCCCACAGAGAAGAAGCACTCTTATTATACTTCTGTTAGCATTTTACAGATACATAAAAGTTAGCTGCACTCGCCCTGAGAGGGGCTGACAGTCTGCTCTCCCTATCAGCATCCTGTCCTTTTATTCCCAAGTTTCCCTTTTACTGTAGAGTCTGAAAACAAACAAACTTATTAATGCGAATGAAGGATTCCATGAACTATTTCTCCTCAACAGTGAACATACATTTTCCTTGGATATTCTGGGATCCTCATTAAATTAAAATCTCATCTATTTGTAAGAAAAAGATGTGGCCAGGCACTGTGACTCACACCTATAATCCTAGCACTCTGGGAGACCAAGGTAGATCACCTGAGGTCAGGAGTTCAAAACCAGGCTAAGCAAGAGCAAGACCCTGTCTCTAGTAAAAATAGAAAAAAAATTAGCCAGGCATGGTGGCGCATGCCTGTAGTTCCAGCTACTCAGGAGGCTGAGGCAGGAAGATTGCTTAAGCCCAGGAGTTTGAATTTGCTACGAGCCAGGCTGACACCATGGCACTCTAGCCCAGGAGACAGAGTGAGACTCTCTCAAAAAGAAAAAGAAAGAAAAGAAAGAAAAGAAAGAAAGAAAGGAAAGAAAGAAAGGAAAGAAAGAAAGAAAGATGGCTACCCCTCCCTGGCTGTATACAGTCTGTTGAAAGTCCAACTTTAATACTCTTTACCTTTTGCCAGTATTTCTTCCCTAACTCGCTGCTTTTCGACTGCTGCCTCCATTCCTTCTTTTGATGCTCTGAACCGCCTCGAACGTTGCTGGTTCATTTTAGCACGTGGTGCCTGAAAACATGTATTTCATATTCATATAATACTAATAAAAATATTCATAAATAAATCTGTACTTTATTTTGAATCAGCCATTCTTATAAAAGTAGTATGTTAAAATGAAGAAAGGTTAAGTATTAATAATATGCCTAATAACCGTTTCATGACAGACAACAGATTCTGAGAACTTAAACATGGACCAAGAACCTAAAAGCTAAGTTCAATCAGGTGAATGAGTGACGTGTCAAAAGGACAAAAATCCTATGAAGCACTTCATCTTGCAAGGCCCACAGCCTAATGCCAGTTCCCCTGCTTCAAAGCAACCCCCCCAAAAAAATGCTCACTTTATTTATAGATCCAGTAAGCATTTGATGAGTGGTTACCATAGAACCAGGATTAGGAAGACCTTCCTTATGTCTACACATAAAAAGGAAGGATGGTCTCCAAATGGGATTCATGATGTCCCATGAAAGCAACAGAAAAAGTACTTATTCTTGACCTGCAGGACCTCAATGCACTTCTATTTTGTATTTCCCACAATAAGGTTCATAATTAACACTCTGTCTTTTCAATAAGGCACAGCAGTTAGAGAAGGAGCAATGTTTTAACCAAAAGTACTTTTAAATTCATTCTAACCAAATGCAATTTAAGACTGGATAAGCCTGAATAAAGTGAACTAGACTATAAGATTCTAGAAGTTACTAAACTGAATTTTGGGGTTGGAAAGAACTCTGGAATATCCTGTGTATACGTAAATATAAGTTATCTTATATTCTCTTTAAACAGTTCCCTTTCCTGTAAAATGAGACCATCTAATGTAGCCCTCCCAAGCACCAAGTTCTATGATCTACATTTACACATAAAAATGTGTGTATACATATGCACATATACATACACATACAAACATGCACATATTTTATATCTGATCTAGTAGTAAGGGCACATTGGAGTAAAATTAAAATTTAGCTGAATATAAATTGGAATATGCTCTAAAGAAGACATATTCCTGTTCTCTTTATTCTTTATTCCAGTCTAACTGCAACTTAGCAAGTTATCAGGTAGCTGAGATTTTTCAATGAGTAAAAAGAACCTCACAGAAAAATTAATTTTGGATTCAAAGTTCTCTGGATTTTCAAAATCATTCATTAGCCACGGGGATGTACTAAACCTAAAAGAAAGAGAATCTACTGCAAATGGCTAAATAAATTTAGGGCATGCATCCCCCACCACCACCCATCAATCTCCAATTATTCATCATCATTAAAGAAATACGGCAAAAGTCACCTCCTATCTCCAAACTCCCTTAGTAGCACTGACTTCATCCCTCAACACTTTGCATGTGTTATCTAGTGCCTATAAAGCGTATAAGTAACTCACACATTTATTTGTATCTCCCTCCCTTTGATGGTAAGCCCTTCAAAAACGAGCGCAGTCACCAATATGCCCAGCATTTCACAGTACCTGGTACCAAACAGACACTAACTAACATTTGAATGAATAAATGAAGTATGAAGTTTTCATTCTTAAATCCACCACTGTCAACTAGACACTGGGAACACAGCAAAAACCAAAATGGAAGCTTTTAAGTGAACTATCTTAGCACTTACCACTCCATCTATTGCCATGTAGAGAAGTCGTCTTGGTCTTACAATATTGAAAAGTCTGTCAATGTACTCAAAAATTGCAACCATCATTTCATCTTCGTTTTTTGGTGCTGGTCTATAATGACAAGCAAACAATGTAATATAACATAGTATTTCCTCTGTCATTTGTGATATCAGTGACAAAAATAGGTTACGTACTTATCTTCAGGATGAGTACAGGGATGGATGATTCCATTCATATCCAAATATAGATTATCAAACTCCACATCATTGGGATTAGGTTTACTGGCATCAACTGGAATCTTTACACCACTGCATTCCTTTGGCTATGAGGAAGTGATAATTAATAGTTTGATTGTTCAGGTCTAAAAATGACAGATCCTAGGCTCAGTATGAACCTGTGTTTCATCACTGAACTGGAAATAAAACACTTTAACCTTTAAATTATAAAATAAGTTATCTTATTCCATAAAGCAAACTGAAGCAGATATTTCATCTTTACAAAGTAGATGGCTTCTATCACAAGTTAATTTGACAAGGTGGGAGATGTTTATCAAATTTTGATATCATCCAATTGTCCGAGTGAGAAATCATGGGAGTCACATTAAAATTCATTTCCAGCTGGACGCAGTGGCTCACACCTGTAATCCTAGCACTCTGGGAGGCCGAGGCGGGCGGATTGCTCGAGGTCAGGAGTTTGAAGCCAGTCTGAGCAAGAGCGAGACCCCGTTCTCTACTATAAATAGAAAGAAATTAATTGGCCAACTAATATATATAGAAAAAATTAACCGGGCATGGTGGCGCATGCCTGTAGTCCCAGCTCCTCAGGAGGCTGAGGCAACAGGATTGCTTGAGCCCAGGAGTTTGAGGTTGCTGTGAGCTAGGCTGATGCCACGGCACTCTAGCCTGGGCAACAAAGCAAGACTCTGCCTCAAAAAAAAAAAAATTGATTTCCTTCCTCACCCACATCAGTAAGTCCTGCCAATGCAATCTAAAAAAATGCCTCTCCACTTCATCTCCTTTTACTATCACTACCATGAACAATACCAGGTTATCATCTCTCACCTAAAAGATCACAACCTTTGTAGAGAAACTCCCTGGTCTCCAGACCAGCCTCTATACTGTCAGAGTTCCCTTTGTAGAACATATATATGTCTGTGTCTTAATCTTGCCTAATTTTTTCCAATGATTCCCACAGCAAGTGGTGACCAGTGAGCCTGGACTCTCACTAGTCTCCTGTTCTGCCACAATACTGCTGAAGCCCAATAGTGTTGAAGCTCACTCAATCTCTCCTAAGTTCCTGGGAAATGCTCTTTCATCTCTCAATGCCTTTGCATAACGCTGCTTCTCTCAGAATCTCTTCTTCCTCTCTGCCAACACTCACTTCCTGAAATCTTACTGATTTTCCAGGGTCTAGACTCAGATCAAACGTCATTCACACTATAACACTTATAAACTTTATAACACTTTGTAAACATCTCCCAAGAAATTAACTGCTCCTGCTGCATTTCCTTAGAATTAAGCTTATTCATTTATAGCATTTCCATACTTTTATAATTAATTTATCACCCTGATCTAGCTACACTGTGAGGTCTTCAAAAGGTGAGGGCTTATTCACTCCCAGAGGTACTCAATTTTATTTTTATAAATAATATTACCTTTGTTTTTTCTTCCAGAGCTTCAGCAAAAGATTAAGAATGTGAGATCCAATTTTTACATTTATTAATAGTAAAAATCACCTAAAAAATAAGTTTCCCAGACATATACAAAGTATCACTTGCAACAGTAAAAACTGTAAACAATTTAAAAGCCCATCACATATTAATACATGCTACATCATGTAGCTCAAAAATATTATGCTAAATAAAAGAAGCCAGTTGCAAAAGACCACACACTGTACAATCCCATTTATACGAAATAAAACAGACAAAACTATAGATTCAGAAAATAGATAAATGGTTGCTTCAAGCTGAGGATAGAGAAAGGATGAGGGAGATGGAAGTAACTGCCAATTGCTTTTGGGAGTGATCAAATGTTCTAAAATTAGATAATGGTGATGGTTGTACAACTCTGTAAAAATAATAAAAAGTACTGAATTATACATGTGAAGCAGGTGAATTTCATGATATATAAATTATATCTCAATAAAGCTATTAAAAAATAAATAAAAATCAAAGATCAACTTAACTGGGAGGTAAAAAGCCAATCAAGAAGAGAATGGATTAATAAACTATGGTATGTCCATTTACTGGAATGCCATGCACAAATGAGACTCAAAGAACTAGAGCTGGATGGTCACAAATACACTCCTGAGCCAAAAACACAAGCTGCAAAAGAGCATATATGGCATACCACTTGTAGAAAGTTATGAAATAGATAAAACAACATTAGCTACTATTCATGGATGGATACATACACAATGATAACACAGTGAAAAGCAAGGGAATGAAACAGGAATTCAATTTGTATTTATAATTGGAGGGAAAGGATACCAAAACGAATTTAATATGAAACAGAGAAGACATTAGTAGTAGTGTTGTACACATACATGCTGGGAATCAACAAAGAGAGGCTTGACTAGAAGCAGTGCATAGTGAGGTAAGTGGCAAGGAAAGCAGGAAGTCAATTCTTGGTGGGGGGAGGGTCTATAGAAGATAACTTGATAACCCCCAAACAAAAACAACAAACTCTATGAAGGCAAGAGGCTCTCTACCTCTCCATCTGGTTACCTCTCCAACACCCCAAAGTCCACACCTTCCTGTACCATGCAGCCATCACACTCAGGAAAATCAAGACTCATTTCTTGTGCCCCATAAAATGGCAGACAGTAAATATTTTAGGTTTGTTGTCCGTATGATCTCAGCTATAGCAACTCATATGTGCCTTTGTAGAGTGAAAGCAGCTATATGCCCTAGTGCTTAGCACAGAAGTAGGCATATTGCAGCTCTTCATATTGAGTGTAGCATTTTTACTTCAACTATCTAGAAAAAAATATACTTTGGGGAAGGTAGCATAGGTGGGTCCTAATTTTGAGAAAAAGAGCTCCAGGCATTCCCAATAAAAAAAAAAAGTATTTTCCCCTCAAGAGTACTGTAGATGGGTTCAACGTATTTTCTATATAAATTTAGAATTCCTTTCTTCAAGAGAAGATTCTGATGATCAACAAAGGAACTCACTCCTCAATAGCCTTGTCAAATACAATACCAATGTGTCTACTGTTGGGTGAAAGAGAGATCCTTAATCAAAGGGCAGCTAAAAGGAGAACCACTCTGAACTCTAAAACTAATTTATTTCAAATAATAACTCTTCATTATCATTTGGATTCCCCAGATGACAGAATGAGCACACACTGCATCTTCCCTTTCTACCCCAAGACCATATAAAAGACTAAACAAACAAAATCAATTGCATTGCTGTGATGGAAAACCAGAAGCAGAACCTTCTGTGGCTAAGAAATCATGAAGGATGCCTGAAGTATTTGGAACCAATACTTCTGACTGAAGATGGAGTGCAGCACCTACAACATGTGAGAGGAGACACACTGCCAAAGGTGGATGAACACAAGAGGGCTCCTGACCAGAGAGAGAGCTCAAGGGACAGTTCTGGATGAATCATCAGTATCACTCATAGAAACAGTCAGGTGGATCAACCTTTGCCCTCTCCTCTTCCCTCACCCCACCAGGTCCCATGTGGGCCAGGCAACTTGAGACAGGCATCCCCTGAGAACATAAGAGCTTGGGTTAGAAGGACAGTGCAGTGCCCTGGCTGACTAGAAATTCCCCAAGGGACCAGAAAGCACCCCTACCAGAAGGCTGGCAGTCAAGGTAGTTCTGCCTAGTAGGAAGCCCACTCCTCTCTCTACTTCATGGTAAGAGCAAGAGACACACATATCCCCAATAGACAGTTGGGATATTATTCTATTTGTGCATGAAAATGCTAATTAAGACAAAAAAGGTATTTAAATAAGTAAAGCTATTACAAATATATAAACAATGATGTCTGTGTATAAACACATTACATGGGATTTGAAGTAAATCCCTAAAATGAATTTCATTCCAACCCACTGCTGTAATCAACCACTACTGTCAGCAGAAACCACTACTGTCAGTAGACACATTTTCATTTAAACCTACATAGGATTTAATAGCAACATTAGAAAAATCATCAATCACGTCTGAGCTTCCAGGGTAATAAGAACATCACACTGATGGAAGTCAGATACCAAACTATACAACTCAGTTTTGGATTTCCCTTGAAGCAGCTTGGAACTAGAAAAATACAAAATATGGGTGATATTTTGGGGATAAATAACCAAAAGGCTAATGAAAACTTCAAATTAAAGTATTTTGGCTTAAAAATTCGACTTGTAAGTTTTGATGTAGTTGCCAAATAGGACATTTGAACACTTGTGGGCGATTAGGTTTTTTTTCAAGTAATACATGTGTTAGGTCTTCATTTTTGTACAATGTTAGTGAACAAGGGCTAATAATTATCTCTAACATTTATGGAACACCTAAAATGAGACAAGCACTGTCCTAAGGACTTTTACATGTGGATTATTCCATTCTATCCTCACAACCACCTTGTGAGGTTTAGACTATCCCACCTACAATGCAGAACACAAATGTTTAGCGGGGTTAAAATGGCTTTTCCAAAGTCACACTACTGCCAAGCTCAGGAACTAGGATTTAAATCCATGACCTCTGAGCTAGTATCTTAACCAGTACATTAGACCGATTAATTGCAATTTCACTGTATTCAAAGCAATTTGTGCTGAGAACTAGAGCAAGTACTGTAGAGGATACAAAATATGAAAGATGTGTGAAACTGATCCTCATTCTCCAAGACATAAAATCATTTCAGAGAAATTTTCAGAGAAAAATCATTTCTCTGATTCCAAAATGACAATGTGAGAAGCTTCACTTATCTGCTCTCCAGTGAAACTGGTGAAAATTATTTTAAAAACAAAAACATTTCAGGCCCTTGAAAATGGTCCTAAGGGCAAACAGCAACCTAATCAAGAAAACCCATGAAAATTTTAGAACTGACTTCATTTGCAAAAGTGCATGGCATTACATGTCTTTAGTTGTTCAAAAAAAAAGAAAGGAAAAAAGCACACAATTTAGTTTTAAACCTAAAGGCACTCTCAAGAACGGTGAAAAGCCATGGTGAAAATCAATTGAGAGGAGACTCTCAGATCTAATGAAGATACAGCCTAGACTATATATAGGCCAGTTATTATAGTCTGCAGGAGATAACTGGGGAATAAGAAAGCTGGGAGAAGCCCTTCCAGGGGTTGTCACAAATACCAAACACTAACCTCAGAACTAATCCTGGAAGAAGCCCCAATTCCACTGGACTAGTTGTAGAAGAATTTATATACCAGGGCACTGGTGAAAATAATAAAGCAATGGGACCAAGTGGTAGAGTTTTACTGCTGGGTGTGCTCAGGGAAAAAGTGGGCGAGAGCCCTACCTGTATGACTGTCATCTCAGGGTAGCTGTGGGCATGCTCTAAACTGCTTCCCTCAAACCATCAGAGGAATAATACATAGGGAAGAAACACACTTCATTAAAATAATCTAGCCAGTCAGTCAACAAACAAATAAACAACTGCATAATAAGCAGCCCTGGAATTGGGGGGGGTGAGGACCAGTAGCCAGAGTTGCTACAATATATTGTCTAAAATGTCCTGTTTGCAACAAATAATTGCCAAGCATGCAAAAAACAATACAAAACAAAAACAAGCCAAGAAAGTATGACTCATCGTAGGAAAAAAGCTGGCAACAGAAACTACCTGTGAGAGTGACCAGATGTTGGATTTAACAGAAAGAGATTTTAAAATAGCCACTATAAATATGCTCACAGAATTAAAATATGATTAAAGTAGTAAAGGAAGATACGATGACAATTCATATCAAATAGGAAATATCAACAGAGATAAAAATTATTAAAAAAAAAAGAACCAAATGGTAATATTAGAGTTCAAAAGTAATAAAATAAATTCACTACAAGGCCGGGTATAGTGGCTCATGCCTGTAATCCCAGCACTTTGGAAGGCCAAGGCAGGAGAATCACTTGAGACCAGGAGTTGGAGACCAGCCTGGACAACATGGTGAGACTCTCTTGAGCCCAGGAGTTTGAGACTGCAGTGAACTACAATGGCACCACTGCACTTCAGCCTGGGTGACACAGTGAAACCCTGTCTCTAAAATAAAATTTAAAACTTTTATTCATCAAAAGACACCATCAAGAAAGTGGAAAAATAACTCACAGAATGAGAGAAAATATATGCAAATCATATATTTAATAAGGGTTTTATATATTCAGAATATATTTAAAAACTCTTATAATTCAATAATAAAAAGACAACCTAATTTAAAAAGTAAAAAGTCTAAATAGACATTTCTCTAAAAAAGATACACAAGTGGCCAATAAGCACATGCAAAGATGTTCAACATCATTAGTTATCAGAAAAATGCAAATAAAAACCACGTAAGATACCACTTCACACACCCACCAGGATGGCTAAAGCCAAAAAGGCAGTAACAGGTGTGAGCAAGTGCAGGACAGTTCTCTGGCTATCCTTAGAACAACTCAGTTCTCCATCCTTTCTTGTAGTTCTTAAGAATAACTGTAGAATGTGATGGAATGCAATATCGTGAAATAGAAAAGAACTATCTGAAAGTGTCCAGGCCTTGTTCTTGTCTCTCCCAGGGAATGTAAGAATAACACCTGGAGTTAGGGAAGAACATGTTGGAATAGCCTGGGCTTTGTTTCTCTCTCCCCTGAAAGAAGCATGTGCTCCAAAGCTTTAGCCCAGTGAATCACATTGCCTACCTTGGGCTGCCTTTGGGGTTCCTCAGCTGCAATAGCATGTGGGACTTACAACTGAGACTCGTAACTCCATCTGCCCCAGGCATCTTTCCTGAGCCTTAGGAAACTGACTCACAATAAAGCCTAGGCTTCTGTTGTTCCTCACTGCCTATCTGTAAATAATAAAACCTCTTCATATAACTTATCGTAAACAGGTGTTGTCATACCAGACTCAGACAAGTTGGTAACCGGTACACAGCAAACTTGCTTTACTGTAAGAATGTGGAAAAATTAGAACCCTTATACATTGCTGGTGGTATTATAAAATAGTGCAGCCACTTTGGAGAAGAGTTTGGCAGTTACTTAAATGCTTAAACACAGAGTTACCATATGACCCAGCAATACCACTCCTAGGTATGTACCCAAGAGAAATGAAAACATGTATACACAGAAACTTGTACATGAATTTTTAAAACAGCCATTATTTTTAATAGCCAGAAGATAAAAACAACTCAAATGTTCACCAACAGACAAATGGATAAACAAAATGTGCTGTACCCACACAATGACAATTTCATCATAAAAAAATAATAAAGTATTGATACATGCTACAACATGAAAGCACAATGCTAAGTGAAAGAAGCCAGCCAGAAACATACAATAGGATTCTTCTCACAGGAAAGTCCAAAGTAGGAAAATCTATATAGACAGAAATAAATTAATGGTTGCTTAGCACTGGGAGAAGAGGGGACAGCAGATAGAGGGATGATAGTTAGAGAGTACAGGTTTCTTCCTGAGGTGAATAAAATGGTCTAAAATTGACTGTGGTGATGGCTGCACACATCTGTGAATGTAATAAAAACCACAGAATTGCCCCCGCCCATGGAAAAATTGTCTTCCATGAAACTAGTCCACAGTGCCAAAAAAGTTGGGGACTGCTACTCTAAAGGGTAAATTGTATGTTGTGTAAATCATACCTCAATAAAGCTGTTTAAACAATGTAGCAACCAGCTCAAAAAAAAAAAAATCATACTGGAGAAGATACAAAGCAGGGTTCAAGGACCAATGTCCCCCTTGTTCATTATTATTCTATCTAACCCTTAGAGCAACGCCTGTCACAAAAGTACTACTTAATGAAACAGAATAGAAGGGAATGAGAAAAGAAGCAGTGTAGGAAACCTGCATTTCTTTACATGAAAATATCAAGAGTACAATTCTTGCCTATGCAGTGTTACCAAGAGTTAGACACAAAAACATCCCCATTTTTATTCAGACATATAAACTACTAATAATTAATTTACCAAGTAAAATTCTGAAATCAAATTTTCATAATAGTTGTCATTTATCAAGTGCTTCTGTTCCACGAATTTAACTTGCATTAATATGTGTAATCCACAGAACTACCCTATGAGGTACACTTATAGCTGATCATTATTCACCAATCCCGTTTTGTGAACTCACCTACTTACTATTATACAATGTATTTTCAACCTCTAAATTAATACTAGCAGTACTTTCAGTTATTCACAGACATGCAGAGCAGCAAAAAATTTGTGTTGCCCAACACACACATTCCCAGCTGAGGTCAAACAAGGGGATCCTGCCTTCTGGTTTCAGCACTCATACAGAGATGATCAAAAGGTGAGGACTATAGGGGAAGTCCAGTATGGCATGTTAAATTAAAATGAATTTGGCCTGATGATGTCCCTTCTACTGAGACCTCACTTAACCAACTGCAACCTAATCTAATACATAAACAGAGAGCCTAACTTAGAGAAGTATACTTTTATAACAAAAAGCCGAGTCTCAGCCAATCACAGCAGCCAAGCTGCCAATCACAGGCTGCCTGCCAACTGATCAGGCTATGTTCAAATAAAGTGAATGCCCAAACTTAACCAACTGAGGTGTTTCCATACCTCACTTCTGTTTCCTGTCCACAAAGGCTGCTTGCCCACTTTGTAGAGCAGAGCTCTCTGAATCTCTTCTTAGTTCTGAGGACTACCCCATGGGTGCACTGTTTGCTCAATTAAACTCTGTTAAATTTATCTAGAGCTTTTATTTTAACAAGTGCAAGAAGCTACAGCTCTCCAGAATTGAGGCATTTAAGTCACTTCCCAAGGTCAGAAGGCTGATAAATGGAGGGACTGTATAAGCCAAGCAGTTAAAGGACATGAAGAAGTTGATGGTTGAATCAATAAAGAGTAGTTAATAAGCCAACAAAAGAAATAAAATGAAGTCATAAAAAAGTACTCAATCCAAAAGGCAGTGGAAAACTGAAACAAAGAACAGATGAGACTGAAAAGAAATAAGATGATAGATTTAAACCTAGCCATATCAATAATCATTTTAAATATAAATCTTCTAACTGGCCCAATTCACTGATTCTACCTGTAGGTACATACCCCAAAGAATTGAAAGCAGAGACTAAAAGAGATACTTGTACAACAATATTCCTAGCAACATTATTCACAATAGGCAAAAGTATCCAAACAAAATGTAACACACATGATACATACTGTGGAATATTATTCAGCCTTAAAAAGGAATGAATTTCTGACACATGCAACAACATCTAAAAACATCATGCTAAGTATTAAAATAGGTCAGACAAGAAAGGACAATTAAATGATTCCACTTATATGAGGTACCTAGAATAGGCAAATTCATAACGACAGAAGAATGCGGGCAGAGAGTTAATGTTTAACAGGTAGAGTTTTTGTTCCAGATGATAAAGAAGTTCTGGAAATGGACAGTGATGACGGTTATACAATATTATGAATGTACTTAGTTCCACTGGATTGTACACTTAAAAACAGTTAAAATGGCAAAGTTTATGTTATGCATATTTTGCCACAATAAAAAGGGGAGCAGAGATTGTAAAACTGTATAAAAAGGCAAGAACCAACTGCCTACAGAAAATCCACTTTAAATATAAACATGGAAATAGACTAAAAGTAAAAAGATATACCATACTAACATGAGCCAAAAGAACTGGCTATCTTAATATTAAATAGAGCAGATTTTCAGAGTAAAGAATATTACCAGGGATAAAGAAGGTCTTTTCATAATGATAAAGAAATATATTCATCAAAAAGAGAATAATTCTAAGCATTTATGTACCTAATAAAAGAGCTTCAAAATGCAAGCAGCAAAATCCAATAGAACTGAAAGCAGAAACTGAAAAAATCCAAAAATAATAGATTTCAACACTCGTATTTATAACTGATATGACAAGGAGACAGAAAAAAAAGTATTGTTCAAGTCTTCTATATCCTATCAATCAGCTTAATAACATTTACAGAACACCCAACAACAGCAAAATATACATCCTTTTCAAGTGTGAAATAATAAAAATAAGAGCAGAAATCAAAGAAATAGAAAACAGGAAAATAAAGAACATTTATGAAACAAAAAGCTAGTTACCTGAGAACAATCTAGCCAGACTGATAATGGAACAAAAGAGAGAAGACAAAATTACAAGCATCAGGAATGACAGAGGTGACATCACTACAGATTCTAACAATATTAAAGAGTTAATAAGAAAATACTATAAGCAACTTTATGACAACAAATTTGACTTAAATGAAATGGACAAAATCTGTGAAAGATAAAACTACAAAAGCTCATCCAAAAAGAAACAGGGGGAGCCAGGCACAATGGCTCACACCTGTAACCCCAGCACCCTGGGAGGCAGAGGTAGAAGAATCCCTTGAGGCTAGGAGTTCAAGCCAGCCTTAGCTAGAGTGAGATCCCATCTCTACAAATAATTGAAATTAGCTGTGCACAGTGGTGCACACCTATAGTCCCAGCTACTTGAGAGGCTGAGGCAGGGAGACTGCTTGAGCCCAAGAGTGAGGTTGCAGTGAGCTGTGATCACGCCACTGCACTTCAGCCTGGGTAAGAGAGAAAAAGGAAAAGAGAAGAGAGGGGAAGGGAGAGGAAATGGGAAGGGGAAAAGGAAGGAGAAGTACCCAAGTAGTTCCATATCTACTAAAGAGATTGAATTTATAGCTTAAAATCTTCCCCACAAAACTCCAGGTCCAGATGGCTTCATTGGTAATATTCTACTGAATATTTAAAATAGAAACAATAGCAATTCTACACAAACTCTTCCAGAAAACTAAAGAAGGCATGCAACTCAATCTGAGGCCAACATTATTCTAACATCCAAACTAGACAAAGACATTACAAAGATGCTACAAATATCTTCCATGAACACAGATGTAAAAATCCTCAAGAAAACTTTAGCAAACTGAATTAAACAGTACATAAAAATAATACAACATGACCATGTGGAGTTTATCCAAGGAATGTAAGGTGGGTTTAGCATTTAAAAACCAATGTAATGCACCATATTAAAAGGCCAAAAACAGAAACCATAAGATGAATTAAAATATAAAACTTCTCTAAGAAAACACAGAAGAGCTTAGTGAGCTTGGCTTTGGCAAAGATTTTTTAAATACCACACAAAAAGCACAAATGTAAAAGAAAGAAAATAAATCAGACTTGATTAAAAATTCAAAATGTTTGCTCTTTAAGACACTATTAAGAAGTAAAACGGCAAGCCACAGATTAAAAGAAAATATTTGCAAAAGATATATCAAACTAAGAACTTCTATCTAGAATATGTAATAAACTCTACATTTTAATTAGACAAACAACCCAAAATAAAAATGGGCAAAAGAGCTGAAAAGACGCCTCACCCAAGATGATATATACAGATAGCAAATAAGAACCTGAAAAGTCGCTCAACATCATTTGTATCAAGTGCACATGTTAAAACCACAATAAGGTAACACTACATTTAAGTATCTAAAACTAAAAAGACTAACCATATAGTATGTTGGTGAGGAAGTAGAACTGTAACTCTTATACACTGCTGGTGCCAATGTAAAATAGTATAACTAATTTGGAAAACAGTCTGGTAAGCTTTTCTTTTTAAATAATCACACACCTACCATACAATTTAACCATTTCCTAGGTCTTTTTCCCTAAAGAAATGAAAGCATATGTCTATACAAAGACTTGTTCACAGATGTTCATAGAAGGTTTTCTGTAACAGCCAAAATGCTGGAAACAATCCAAATGTTCATCAATTAAGTGAATAAATAAACAAAATGTAGTGTATCCACAACTTAGAATACCATCCAAAAATAAAATGAAATGGGCCAGGTGTGGTGGCTCACGCCTGTAATCCTAGCACTCTGGGAGGCCAAGGTGAGCGGACTGCTCAAGGCCAGGAGTTCAAAACCAGCCAGAGCAAGAGCGAGACCACGTCTCTACTAAAAAAATTAAAAGAATTAATTGGCTAACTAAAAATATATAGAAAAAAAAATTAGCCGGGCATGGTGGCACATGCCTGTAGTCCCAGCTACTTGGGAGGCTGAGGCAGAAGGATTGCTTGAGCTAGAGTTTGAGGCTGCTGTGAGCTAGGCTGACACCCAGGCAACAGAGCACTCTAGCCCCGGCAACAGAGCAAGACTCTGACTCTGTCTCAAAAAAAAGAAATGAACTATTGATACATACATGTAACAACCTGGATAAATTTTGAAATAATTACATGGAATAAAAGTAACTGAGCCAGGTAAAAAAAATGAATATGTATTACATAATTTCCTTTATATCAAACTGTAGAAAATGAAAATGTATCTATAGGGTTAGAAAGCAAATCAGTGGTTGGCAAAGGATGGGTGGCAGGTGGGGATGGTAGAGAGAAATTATAAAGGGACAGAATGAATGTTTTAGAGGTGGAGGTGATGTTCATTGTTGTGGTAGTGGTGATGGTTTCATGGATGTGTACACTGTATTAAACTGTGCATTTTAAATACGTGCTGTTTACTTTATGTCAAGTATTCCTCAATAAAGCTGCAAAAGGAGGAAGGGTTGTGGGAGGGAGAAAGAACACTCAAGAATAATGGGGAAAAAGAAAATAAAAATAAATCAGTCTAGGAGGACCGGTAGCCACAGTTTGAAAACGAAAGAGAAAAACGCCAAGAAATAAAGAGCATTCCCTAAAACTGAAGAACACAAGACTTAGACTCAAAGAGTCAACCAAGTTCTGATCAAAATGTTTTTAAATTTCAAATAAAATCTATACCTAGGTATGTAACTATGAAAAGTTTACACTATCAAGGATAAAGATCTTTTAAAAATCCAGAAAGAAAAACTGATCAACATAAATGAAAGAAAGCAGTAGAAGAGCATAAAAATTAAGAGCATGGCCTTCTGGTTTCCACATTGGCTACAGCATTTGTTAGCTGAGTGACCTTAACTATGTTACTCAACCCTTCTGTGTTTCAGTCTTCTTATCTGTAGTAGTAGTAGTAGTAGTAATAGTAATAATAATAATATGTAGTAGCAGCAGTAGTCATGTGGTTGTTTTGAGTATCTAACAAGATAATATCTGTAAAGTGCTTAAAATAGTGCCTGGTTCATAGTAAGCGCTTCGTAAGTGCTGGTTAAATAAGTAATTCACATTAACACTCAACTGTCATCAGCAATACCAGATGACAGAATACAAAAGACCAATGGTTTCAAAGTTTTGAGGAAAACTAATTTTCAACCTCAAATTCTATGCCTAACTAATAATCATTCATGTATATAATGGCAGAATGGGGATATTTTGGAGCCTACAATGGCTCAGAAAACTCACATTCCACAAAGTATTTCTTAAAAATTCAACTGAGAATAAAAACTAAGGAAGGATTGAAGGCAAGAAGGATGATGATTCAGGAAACAATAACTCTCACTGAAGAAACAAATTTGTTTAAAAAAATCTCAGGATGCAGCTTTCCAACAAGCCTAGAGAATAACTAGGTGTAACTGCAACAAAAATAAAGAAGACCCCAAGAAGTAGTCTCCAAGAAGAAAGAGGACTTGACAGAATAACTGAAAAATAGTGTCTGGGTGGAGAAAAGTATAAAGTGGAAAAAAGAAAGGCAACATCAGGAAAAAGACAAAAACAGCCCAGAAACAGAATCACAGTACATAAACTGAATCTGCACAATAATAAAATAATAAAAAATAACAATAATAAAAAATCCTATTTAATGTTTCAGCCTTTAAAACAATCCACGAGCAAGTTCAATAAAATTACAGAAAAGTTTTATAAAGGAAAGAAATATTCAGTTTAGCAGTTTCCCTTTGAGAAAAACACATGAAACACTGAGAATGTCACCAAAACAAGGTTCGATTTCTCACTGGATAGAAGCCAAGAAAGTAAAAATTCAGTATCTTACCAACCTACACAAAGGAAATAAACTCACCGTGACAGGCGAGTACTGCCTCCGAAAACCAGGGCGTGAGGGAGGCATGATGTGCCCCTGAACCTTGCCCGTCCAGAAATTGTAGTAAGAGTACAAAATCGAACTCGGACGGAAGCACAGAAACGATAAAAAATAAAACTCTAGAATGGCCAAAAGTCTACCTATATGTTAACTAACAATAAAAAGTGCACTGTTAACAGGTGCATCCGATAATCTTGATTTCAACAAGCATGCTGTCCAGCTGTAGGGGCACATAGAGAAGGGAGAACTTATCAGACTTCCTTTTCGTCTTAGAACCTTCTAACATGTTGCTTTCAGAATAAGATACAACAAGCGTAACAAATGAAGTCGCACGCTAGGAGAAAACCTTTTAGGCACGGATGGTAAACAAAAAGCTCGCCGCCAGGATTATTTCACAAGGCTGTTAAAGGCTGGAATCAGCACCCGCACATCCCTAATCAGTTAACTCAGCTGATCAGGCAGGTATGGCTCAACGTCCTAGGAGCCTCTTCAGAGACACAAAATGCGCGGTCTCGAGAGGAAACAAAGCCGTGGGCGGGGCCTTCCGGTCCTGGGGAAAAGCGGGCAGGGAGGAGCTGGCCTTCCGCGAATGTGGACCCTGCTCAGCCCTCGCCCCGGCCAGGCCGCTCCCCAGGGCTCGGAATCCGAGTACCGGCGTCCAACCGCATGTTGGGCTGCGGCTGTCCGCGGGACTGGCAGGGATCCGGCAAGGCTCCCCCGGGGCAGGCGGCTGGCCCCGAGGGCCGCGGCCTAGACGCGCTGGGGCCCCCGGCCCCAGCGTAGCGGCCGCCTGGCGCCTCCTCACCTTCTCTTCCACGCAGTTGACAATGATGGACGGGTACTTGCGACTGAGCCAGCGGAAAAACGCCGGGACTCCCATAGCTGCAGCACAGCCGGAGGCGATGGCCGGCCAGCGGAAGAGCGTAACCGAAGAGACAGGTAGGAGCGGCGGCCGCTGGTACCGGCACTTCCTCCCACGTGCGCGCCGACGACCGGAAGTGATGTCATGGCGCCGCCGCCGGGGAAGCTGGGTAGGAGGCGCGGCTAGGTAAAGGAGCCGCTGGGCAGGGCCTGGCTGGTTTGTTGGCCGGAGGCACTGTAGGGCCGCGGGAAAAGTAGTGAAAGCTTCTGCTTGCTCTCTGTAGTCCCAGACCTGGAGCACGAGACCGAGCGCCTCTGCGCCGCGGGGCCTCCCGGACGACGCCTTCGCTGTCTTCCCCAGTCCTCAGGCTCCCCAGGCACGAATCCCCGCGCTCTGCAGGCCCCGAGGGGAGGTCTTGCCAGTTTAATCTCTGATTAGGGAGACCATGTTTTATGTCTTATTTTACCTTCCTTTCTCGCCTGTTTCTCTAGAGAGAATCAAAGCATCGGAACTCACTTGTTACTTCCATTTCCTAGTTTCTCCCGGTTTTGTGCCATGGAATGTACCCGGACTATCAAACGGAGCATTTCAAAGTATTTTACAGGAACAACGGCTGGTTTGCAATAAAAACTTACTTGAAATATTTACAGAATGGAATCTAGCCGACATTTAGCATTCAATACAACCTTCTGGCTACACTTATAAGTATAAAATAATTGCTAATATTTTCCGTTTACTGAGTGCTTATAATATGCTAGGGCGTTGACTAGGGAATTGTCTCATTTAATAATCACTTGAGCCTTCTGAGGGTACTGTTACGATTCTTGTGTAGTAGATGAAAGAGCCAAATTGTAGCGTGTTTTAAAGTGGCTTATTCACAAAGTTTGTGTTTTAGTTCGAGCAAAGATTATTTAATCTGTGCTTGTTTTAACATGATACTTTATCCTTTTTTTCTGATGGCATCAAATGGATTTTTTTTTTCAGCATGTGAAAGGAGAAGTCTGGAAGAGCAGGTATTTATGGCCATTTGCTCAAGCCTGGAAGTCTCTCTCCCTGGAATCCCCTCTTAGCTTGACAAATCACACTCAATCCTAAAGGCTCACCTCAAGAGGCCTCTATGAAAGTATTTCTCCCTGCTGTCGGGAAGGCAATATTTATTGCCCCCTCCTCTGTGGTCTAATGACACTTGGTTTAAACTGCTGGTGTGCAAATTAGGGAAGTAGTTATCCCATATTTTACTTAAGGGTAGCCAAAACTATTCAAGAGTATTATGTCTATGGTGAAATTGCTTTTACCTGGAAATTTCCCCTTCCTCTTCATTAAGTAATTGGTTCCTTGGAAAGTGCTGTGTTCTTACAGGAACATACACACTATAGGCAGCTGGTGCTAGGATAGGCAGCTGGCTGCATTAAGCCATTCAGAATCCTTACCCAGCATTTTTTATATTTGAGCAATAAGGAATGTAAGACTGCCCTTCCCAAATAGGTGAAAGCTGAAAGATAAGAATTAGGACTTGTTGCCAGACTGCAATGAGAGAAGTGTAAGTCCCTGGTTTTAGCTAAATCTCTCTCTTCCTGCAGTTTGGTTGGAAGTCTGTCCTTTGATTCAAAGAGCCAAAAAAATTTCCTTTTGCCCCTAAGCTGGCTAGGGCTAAATTTCTATCCCTTAAAAGGAAAAAAAGTCCCAACAAACCTCTAACAAAATTTGGAGAGTACACAGCTAACTTACCTTCGTGGTGAAATTACTTTGCAAAAATTGGAGTTTGGGGCACTTAGAAAAGGGGAGGATGAAAGGTAGAAAAGAGAAGAAACTTGAAAGGTGGCAGAAGCTTATAGACTAAATGTTGTGACGCCTTCCCCAGCCCAGTGTGTACAGTAAAGTCTGTTAGACTCAGTCTTGGTATGGGTTTCTCTTGTAGAAATTGAAGAAGAGAATTAGTCTTATGTTGGGGTCACTGTGGTCTGGAACCATAGGGCTGGGCAATGTAGCAGAACTCAAGAAGCAGTAGAGGTGAAGAGAATTTATTAGCGTTGGAAATTAGCAGGACTATGAACCAGACTTTGGACTTCTGTAGGCTGAAAACTTAGGTTTTGAAACATTTTTGCCTAGATCTCAAGGGGCCAGAGGAAGGCACTCAGCTGATATCTGGATTACACTAATGTGAAGAATAACATGAAAAATATATAATATATAGATATTAGATTGTCCATAAATATTAATTCATTGTTAAGCCCCATTAACATTGTAATTATCATAGAAAAAAAAATCTTTGAATTTTTTTTGCCTACAGTTTTTTGTCTCTGGATTATCAAATCTTCCTTTCCCTGTTATTTATCCTTATAAAATTCATTGTGAATAACCTGATATATTTAAAATAGTAGTTGTGATGGTTAATTTTATGTGTCAACTTGACTGCACCATGGAGTGCCCAGATATTTGGTCAAACATTATTCTAGTTGTTTCTGTGAGGGCATTTTGGAATGAGATTAACATTTTTAATCAGTAGAGCAAAGCAGATTGCCCTATATAATGTTGGTGGGCCTGATCTAATCAGTTGAAGGCCTGAACAGAACAAAAAGACTGACTCCCAACCAATAGGGAATTCTCCAGCCAACTGCCTTTGGATTTTATCTACCCTCCTGAGTCTTGAACCTGTAGCCCACACTGAAGATTTGGATTTGCCAGTCTCTATATATGACTCAAAATCCTTATAACAGACTTCTTTCTCTCTGTCTCTTTATATATACACATCCTGTTGATTCTATTTCTCTGGAGAACCCTGACAACTATAGATTCTGGTACTAGGGGTGGTGTGGAACAGAATCTCAAGGATGAATTTTCTGAATTGATTCTGGAGTTTCTGAAAATGACTCTCTAATATGATTAAAGAGATGAATGACTTAACAGTAGTTAAGAAAGCAGTGATAGTCCATGGCATGGTCAGGTAATAGAAATAACAAAATATCACCATAAGATACTCCTAAGCAGACACTTAAAAAAAAGCATGGATCTGATGACCATGTGTTTGATACTTTCTAACATATTTATAAAACTAATGAGCATAATGGGATTGGCTGGTTGCTTCTAATGTTGCTGGACAAAGTGGGAAAAGAAAAGGATGAGCTCAGGGATTCCCAGCTCAAGTACAACATCAGTGACCTGTCTGATGTTCTATGTCTGCCTTATCTCCTATAACTGCAGGCTGAGACTGCTGAAAATCAAACTCAGAATCTCATCCTGTAAATGACTGAATTATAATGCAAATTATTTGCCTTGGAGGGTGCCTACAAGTGAGAGCACTGATTGGAAAAGAATAGGATTGCAAAAGTCGGAATGGGGACCTATGGGAAGATCTTGATGGTACTGGGAATATTGAACCCCTAAATTCTAATGAGTCTTGTTTGCCAGTAGAAGCAGCCTCTCTACCCCCAGTAGAAGTGGCCTCTCCATTCCTGCCTAGGGATTAAACTTTCCTTGCCTGAGGAATCTGTAATGACCTCTCCCTAAGGCAGTTGCCTTGCAAGGCAATGCTGATTTTCCTGAGGACCCATCCCCATCACTCCTTGACTTCTAGAACTGTAACTAGACTCAAATCCTAGTAGTCCCTAAAGGTTAGGTAGAAAATGTGATCCAAAAGAACTACTTGAGCTTTCTAATCTATACAGCCAGAAATCCAGGGAATATGTGTGGGAATAAATATAAAAAGTGTGAGATAAAGGTGGAAGAAACATAAAATTGGATCAGGCTGAATTTATTGATAGGGCTCATTGAGCAGAATTTCTGCATTTAATGTCGCTGCTCGGGAGTAAGGGCTCGAATTCAATGGTTGGTTAGCTAACACATGGACCGAAAGGTAGGCCACAGTAAGTTAGAAATGACAGACCTACTTTGCTTTTCTGTAGTGAAAGAGAAAATTCAGGCCTGGTCTACAGATGGTTCTGAATGATATGCAGGCACCATCTAAAATGAGAGAACTATAGCACTAAAACTCCTTTCTGGGATATCCCTGAAGGACAGTGGTGAAGGAAAAGCCTCCCAGTGGGCAAAACTTTGTGCAGTGTACCTGGTTATTCATTTGCATTGGAAGGAGAAATGTCTACATGTGTAATTATATACTGATGCATAGGCTGTGGCCAGTGGTTTGGCTGGATGGTCAGGGACTTGGAAGGAACACAATTAGAAAATTGGCAAAAAGGAAGTCTAGGGAAGAGGCATGTGGCTAGACTTCTCTGAATGGGCGAAAAAGTAAACATTTGTGTCCCATGTCAACCCCACAAAAGGGTTACCTCAGCACAGGAGGATTTTAATAACTGGATAAGATGACCCATTCTGTGGATAACAGCCTCTTTCTCTAGCCACCCCTGTCATTGTCCAATAGTCTCATTAATGAAGTGGCCATGGTGGCAGGGATAGAGGTTAAGCATGGACTCAGCAACATAGACTTCCACTCAGCAAGGCTGACCTGGCTATAGCCACTGCTGAGTACCCAATCTGCCAATAGCAGAGGCCATCACTGAGTCCCCAATATGGCACCATTCCCTGGAGTGATGAGCCAGCTACCTGGTGGCAGGTTGATTACATTGAACTGCTTCCATTGTAAAAGAGGCACCTTTTTGTTCCTATGGAATAGACACTTTGGATATGGATTTGCCTTCTCAGCATGAAGTGCTTCTGCCAAACTACCAGCCATGGACTTACAGAATGCTTTATCCACCACCATCTACCCTCTCTTGTGAGAGCTGTATTCCATACAGCATTGCTTCTAATAAAGGAACCCATTTCACAGCAATGAAGTATGGCAGTGGGTCCATCCATGCTCATAGAATTTATTGGTCTTATCATGTTCCCTACCATCCTAAAACAGCTGGCTCAATAGAACAGTGGAATGGCCTTTTGAAGACTCAAATTAAAATGCCAGCTATGTGGTAATACCCTGCAGGGCTGGGGCAGAGTTCTCCAGGAGCTGTATATGCTCTGAATCAGAATATGATATATGGTGATCTTTCTCCTATAGCTGGGATTCACAGGTATAAAAATCTATGGGTAGAAACCACTTACTATTATGTCTAGTGTATATTTGACCCTCCAAACTTTGTGTTGAAATTTGATCCCCAAAGTTGGAGGTGGAGCCTAGTGGGAGATGTTTGGGTCATGAAGGCAGATCCCTTATGAATGGCTTGGTGCTATGCTTATGGTAATGAGTTCTCACTCTATTAGTTCTCATGAGAGCTGGTTGTTTAAAAAGAGTCTGGTACCTTCCCCTTCTCTCACCTCCTCCTTTGTCATGTGATCTCTGTACATGCCAGCTTCTCTTCCCCTTCTATCATGGATGAAAGCAGATTGAGACCCTCACCAGAGACAAACACTGGCACCATGCTTCTTATACACCCTGCAGAACCATAAGCCAAATAAACCACTTATGAAAAATTACCCAGCCTCAAGTATTACTTTATAACAACAAAAAAAGGACTAAGATATCAACTAGTAAGATATCAGAGACAAGCCATATATTTGCTGTGTAAATTGAAGACCTGCAGGTTTGTCTTGTATAGCCTTAGACCTATTAATGAGTTGCAAAGGGTATCCTCCAAGAAAGGAGGGAGGCATGAGGAGACCTGTCTGACCTCTCTTCTCAAGGCTGGCAACTCAGATTTAGAGTATCCCCTTGACCAAGAGGGGGTCCATTCATTCGGGGCGGGGGCAGCCTTAAAATTTTCTTTTAGTTCGCATCTTTATGATGTTGCCTTCCATTGAAGTTGAGGGATTTGCTGACATGGGCTCAATTCAAATCTAAAATGAGCCTTAGCTTGTTAGGGAGCTTTATTGCTTTGGAATCAGAGACACTCAGGGTCTAGTCCTGGGGTCTTGGGTGTGGTGGTTAATTTGTATGTCAATTTGGTTGGGCCATGGTGCCCAGATATTTGTTCAAACATTATCCCAGATATTTCTGTGAAGGTGCTTTTTGGATGTTATTAACATTTAAATCGGTGGACTTTGAATAAATTACCCTCCATCATGTGGGTGGCCTCATCTAATCAATTGAAAGCCTTCGTAGAACAAAGACTACCTCCGAAGAAGAGTGGATTCTGCCAGCAGATGCTACTCTTCCTTAGGCCTCCAGCCTGCCTGGCCTACCACATCAGATTTTAGACTCACCAAGCCTCTATAATTGTGAGCCAATTTCTTAAAATAAATCTCTCTCTCACTTTCTGTTGGTTTTATTTCTTGGGAGAACCCTGACTAATACATTGGCAAGATGCTTGACCTCTCTAAGCTTCAGTTTCTTTATCTGTAAAATGGAGATTATAGACTTCATAGGGTTTCTGTGAAGATTCCATGATACAATGCTCAGAGCACAGTCCCAAACATGCAAGCACAGGAAGCATTAGCCATTGTATGGTTATCTGTTGTGTTCCACACTGTTTGCTTAAAGAGGGCTGCTGCCCACTCTCACCTTCCAGATCACTCCCTGACTCATCTGCACATGGTATTATGTCTTACATTATTTCCAATTCCTATGTGAACATTCTCTTGCCTCTAATACATCAGGAAAAGGTAGGCTTTGCTGCAGTAACAAGTAATCCCTGAAATCTCATTAGCTTACCATGGGTGGTGTCAGGCTCCTCTCCAGGGCTGTCTTCCCTGTGGTGACTCAGGGATCCTGCTGCTTTCATGCTATGTTTCTGCCAGCTCAACACATGACCACCACGGTCACTACCAAAAGGGAAGACAGAACAGCAGGGCTGTACAGGACATTTTAAGGGCCAGGCTTGGTGGTGGCTTATATTACTTCTATTCACATCCACTTGGCCCTAACCCAGTCACGTGGCCCCAGCCCAACTGCAGAGAGGAAACTGGGAAATATAGTCTTCCTGAGTGCTCAAGAATTGGAAAAGGAAATAGGATTGATGAGCACATGGCATCGTTCTGCCACACTCCATTAGTTGCAAATCAAATAACTAAATATCTAAGATCCATAACTTTTGCTATGTATTTTGGGCACCATAAGCAAAATAAGTTATTGCCCTCAAAGAGCCCATTGGGAGCAAGAACAAGATATAATCACAAAATATGAAATATTAATAATTAAGTCACAGTTGGACCAACAATAAGTCCCCCACTGCAGCATATCATTAAAATTCCAAGTGGACTGCATAGATAATAATTGCTACAGACATGTAGAAAAAGTAGAGATCTTTTTATCTAATGGAATCATCAAAGATGACAGGGAGGAAATAGAATGACAGTCCTGAATATTGTTAAGATTTGGTTGGAAATTAAGAGGTGTAGAAGGAGACACTGTGAGTGCCTTGGAGGCAGGGATGTGTCTTTATTTATTTTGTGGATGTCTAGTAGATTCTCAATAAACATTTTTATTGAATTGAATTCTTAGAGCAGTAGCTCTTAAAATGTGGTCCAGAGACCCTATAGATCTTAGAGATATTTAGGTCATCCATGAGGTCAAAACAATTTTCATAATAATATTAGGATATTATTACCCTTTTTAGTCTCGTAAGTGTATGGTGAAATTTTTCAGAGTCTCTGTGCCATGATGTATCACAACAGATTGAATCAGAAGCAGATGTGACAATCCAATTGTCATCTATCAAGCTAGCCATTGAAAAGATTTCCAAAAATGTAAAATAATGCCAATCTTCTCACTCATTTTTTTCTTTGGGAAAATATAGTTATTTTTACAGAAATATTGCCTATGGTTGCATGTTATAAGTTTCTTATTGTTATTTTTAAGTGAATCAATGAATTAGTATTTTAAAATTTTCTCAGGTTTGATTTCTAACATAGTCAATATTGATAGATAAAATCTTCTGAAACAAAAGCTCCTTGGAGTCCTCAATGATTTTTAAGAGTATAAAGGAGTCCTGAGACCAAAACATTTGAGAACCTCTGTCTTAGAACATAAAGCTAGAAATGGAATCTACAAGTTTCTCCTCCTAGAACTCATCCAAAGCTAATTTTTCAAATGTATAGTTTTGATTTTGTTGCAAACGCTCCTTGTTTCCTAAAACAATCTGCAATCATTATCATTATCACCAAGTGTAATTCACAGGTACAAATGAGCATGACATTGGTGAGCAAATACACAAAACATATTTGTTTATATGCAGTCCTACCCTCTTTGAGCTTCAGAACATTGCTCAGAAATATAGGTACAGAAATGTAATATAGAAATGTAGATAATGGAAAGATGCATTTCTAAGGCCTTAATAAGTGTACATTAATCACTTCGGTACTAGCGTCGACTATAGTCGATAGCCACAGATGAACGCGCACAGCAACTTTAGCCAACAGCTGTGATATGACTTTTCTGATTTTTCATTTATCAAAATAAAATTGTGAACATTAAAAAATAACATAATAAAAACATATATGTATATGTTACCTATTCTGATTTACATTACAAGTAAAGCTGCCTGTAAAGTAAAACAAGCTTTCAGTGCTTTCAAGCTTTCCTCATCACACAAGAGCAAAACAGATTCGTGGTCAATGCACAACACAAACTGCCGTGCAGACTGTGAGTGCCGGCTGTGGGCAAGGTTTCACAGCCGGTGAGTGCCATACCTAAGTGGTTAATAAATATAGTCAGAAAGCTTATTTAATTCTAAACTTTCTCAATCTATGCTCATTCCTTAAGTCAACCAAAAATAAAATAATGAGTAGTGTATCCTAAAATGTGTGAGAAAGAGGTTCTATGGTCAAGTAACTTTGGGAACTCTGGGTTATATTGAACTTAGCAGGCTGCATTTATGCAACCATCTTAGAGTGTTTTTGATCACCCCTTTTTTAAATTTCTCAAACCATAAAAATCCTTTTTTTTTTTTTTTGCAAAACATTTTAGTGGGCCTGGCCTCCCTCTGATACTCTGGGAAATGACGCTGTAGATGCATTGGGAAATGATGCAATACGTGTATAAATGTACACAAGCTGCTACTGACACGTTTAGCCAGTTTTGGCTCTATGTACCTAGGTTTCAGATAACAGGATGTGATGAAAACCATAAATCTAAATCCATACTTGTTATTACATGGATTTAGGTGACAAATCCCATGCTCTAAAACATAACCCCAAGTGATCAAAGCCTGCTAGAACATGATTCGCTTATAAAGCAGGTACAAGACATCCTAGATCCAGTACTATAAAATGATCTTCCTACATTTAATTCTCTAATGTGACATTTGAGAAAATTCTGGCAGATTTCTGTTTAAGGCCACAGGTTGTATTGTGTCTTAAAGGAAAAGACAGGAAGTTGACAGAAGCCGTATGTTTCAAAGAGTTGAACAGTAATAATTCCCTCTGGGGGTATAAATGGAAGAAGCTGGATGGAAAAGACCCCGTTTAAAGGATAATAAAGCATAAAGCACTCTGAGAAGTGTTGAAGGTAAGACCTCAACTCTACAAGCTGATAAGCAGGCCCAGACTTTTATTTATATTGACATGAGTGACATTTATCTGCCTTTCACTAGAACCTGTAATCCACATGTCAAGGTGTGTCTTAAATGGAGACCTGATTTCTGGTCAGAGTTGGCAGGCTTTGAATACAAATGTGACTGCCCTGGCTGAAGTTCCTGATTGGAAAAAAAAAAATCCTTGAGATGGGAAATCATCAGGTAACCATATCAATTCAATTTCAGTTTTCCTCAGAGAAGACACTGCCTAAAGAGTCTTGGCTTTGTGATAGAAGTTATAATCTATCAATTAAAGTAGGCATGGAATGAATTACTGAGGGGTTCACAAACCTCAACATCCCCTTACTTATTAATAGTTTCTAAGTACAATCATGATAGAATTGTAGATGTCTCTTTAGTACCCTAATTGTTAACCCAGTCCAGTTTTAGGAATTGAAAATCAAGATGAATCAAGGACAGCTAGCTATGGAGACTGCCTGGCTGCCATAGTTAAGGGACTAAGGGAGACCAGGGTATAGCAAGTATTCTCTTAAGGAGCTTGTCTCCTAGGTAATGAGATGAGGCATAAACACATTGAAAATTAAATAGCTATAAGCAAATTGAATAGCAGTTCAAAGGGGGAAAAAAGCCATAATTATTTACAAATAAACAGAACTTACTAGAATAGTTCAAAAGAGGGAAAGAAAAAAGGTTACTGTGGGTGAGGAGTCAAGCAAGAATTTGGGAAGGCAGTGGGATTTGAAATCGGTCTTCATAGAAGAGGGAGATAAATAAGACTTTCACTACAATGGTATATCATTCATTAACTGCAGGCCCTGGTGGTCCCACTCTCCCACCTCTATCTGTCTCTTTCGCCCTCTCTCCCTCTCCTCTACTCATCGTCAATATGCTTCTTTGGACACTTGATTCATTCTCCCATCTATTGTTCTTAAGTGCAAGGCCTTTTGTTATAGATCTGCACCTCAGATTTGTCCTAGGCCATAAACACCTTAGGGGAGTGTCTTTTGTTTCCTTCTCTTTGCCTCGTGTAAAGCTGTCCCCAAATATAGTTCTCTTTTTTTAACCAATCAACTTTATTTTGGTATAATTTATACACACTAAATTGCATCTATATGGTTCAATGAGTTTTAACAAATGTGTACACTTGGGCAGCCACCACTACAATCAAGATGTAGAATTAATTTCATCACCCCAGAAAGGTCCGTTGTGCTCCTTTGCAGTGGAAACTCCTTCCCCATCTCTGGCCTCAGGTAACTACTGATCTGGTTTTTGTCTCTATAGATTAGTATTTTAGAGTTTCAGACCACTTGTAGTCTTTTGTCTAGCTTCTTTTACTTAGTATCATGTTTGTGAAATTCTTTCATATTGTATGCATCAGTTCTTTTTTCATTGCTGTGTGGGAGTGAGTGCCTTGGCGTCAGCCTAGCTCACAGCAACCTCAAACTCCTGGGCTCAAGCAATCCTCCTGCCTCAGCCTCCCGAGTAGCTGGGACCACAGGCATGCGCCACCATGCCCGGCTAATTTTTTCTATATATATATATTAGTTGGCCAGTTCATTTCTTTCTATTTATATTAGAGACGGGGTCTCGCTCTTGCTCAGGCTGGTTTCGAACTCCTGACCTCGAGCAATCCACCCGCCTTGGCCTCCCAGAGTGCTAGGATTACAGGCGTGAGCCACCTCGCCCGGCCTACCACATTCTTAAGAAATTTCACAGACATTATTAATCTTGAAATTTTATTTGTCTCTAAGGAAAGCCATTCCAAACATGTTTCTAGGATTTTAGGCATCTCTTTTTTGGAAAGGAGGGAGTACAAAGGACATTCTCTCGTCACAGATTCAGTCAACAAACATTTAGTGAGCATATGCTTTAAGCAAAGCTTTATGGAAGGCATAAATATGTAGTGTCTCTGTAGGGTGGATAAGAGTCACTGCAGCAGTAAAAAAAGGAAGACATTTGCAGAGGCTCTCAGAGAGCCTAATGTAACTAAGTAGACTGATGCGATTTTAACTGAGGTACAGACTGGAAAATTGGAATGTATGGTTCATGACAATTACAAAGAGAAAGAAAAAGAAAAGTGCAACCCACCCTATCTCATTATTCATTCATTGCTTAAGCGAATAACTTGCATCATCCATTTAGGGATGATGAATTTGAATGAAGCCTGTGCCTATTAGAAGCACCGCCATGAGCAAGATTTGATTCCATAAGGCCTCCTGGGCTTAGCTTGTGGTTTCCTCAAGGTGACAATAATCATGAAGATGGAAGCAAGGGTAGGAGGGGGTATGGGGGAGAAGAATTATGCATTTTTAAAATCATTAATAGCCAATTTTGCTTAGTAAGACAATGATATCAATTTGAAGGAGAAAATACCTTAGTAATTTATTATTTAGTGTACAAAGTGTGCAAGCACCATTTTTCATTTCTTCTTTCTGTTTTTTTTTTTTGTTGTTGTTTTGTTTTGTTTTGTTTTTTGAGACAGGGTCTCATTTCTATTGCCCTGGCCAGAGTCCCTTGGCATCAGCTTAGCTCACAGCAACCTCAAACTCCTGAGCTCAAGCGATCCTCCTGCCTCAGCCTCCCAAGTAGCTGGGACTACAAGCATGCACCACCATGCCTGGCTAATATATATATATATATATATATATATTTTTTTTTAGTTAGCTAATTAATTTCTTTCTATTTATAGTAGAGATGGGGTCTCGCACTTGCTCAGGCTGGTCTCGAACTCCTGACCTTGAGCAATCCACCCGCCTCGGCCTCCCAGAGTGCTAGGATTACAGGCGTGAGCCACCGCGCCCAGCCTCTTTCTGTTTTTTAAATCCTGATTTGCACTGTTCGGTAAATCCCCATATTCTTTTCTGAAATGAATCTTCCACCTGGACTAGTGTGTTTCTTTGTCCAAACACGTGTTACTTAAATAGAGTCGTTCAAGAAACTTGAATAAGAACTAAAACATGGAATTGGACACTTGTGTTATGCAAAAATGAGTCATTATCTGGCTTCTGGCTGGCAATGTGGGAGCCACTCACACCCCGGAATTTAAAACTGCACAATACAAGAATGCCTTAAATTAATTAGTGCTCTCAGAAATGTAACAAACGCAAGGATCAAAAAGCTTTTCTTCACGTGAACGGCAGGAACATGTTTCTATCTTTCTATCATGGAATCAGTTGCTTAAAGAAAACTGGCTTAGAAATCTCCACCTTTTATAGAGAGCACTTTAGCCTATGATTAGGAAAAAAGGGGATATTATGACACCAGGAGACCAGGAATATTTTTATGTGGCCAACCCCACCACCAGAGGTAAATCAAACGACTTAAAAATCCAAAGAAAATGCATTTCCCTTCTGTCTAATGCAAAGAGAACTCATAAAGTGTGAGCCTGACTTTCATTGTCCAATTCACAGAGTCAGTCTCATTTCTGACGTTTCATTTGTTTCTATCCAACAGCACTGCCAGGCCAGGAACACTCCTTTCCCAAAAGGTACTGCACTGGAGGGAGGAGGCAGCCCTCTGCAGAGGGTTAAGAGCCTCGCGCTGTAGCTAGTGACCCAGGTCACGTGGCCTGGCTTCTAAACCTGCTGCTGCGTGGCCATGAATAAGCCTGTCATCTCCTTTCGATCCCACTGCGCTCGCTCAGAAACAAGGAGCTAAACCAAGTCACCTCTAAAGACTATTCAGGTTAGACTGTCTCTTCCTCATCTGAATGCCTGCGATATCTGTGATCTGCATTTAACACTTTGATATAAAGTGTGTGATCACTACTCGTGTCAGCTGTGGCAGGAAGGCCAGGAAGGCAGCTCCACTTGCCTTCCTGGAATCGTGCAATTCATTTACTAACATTCAACAAATACTGACTGAGCAGCTGAGCGCCAGACTCAGTTGTAGGTGCTGGGTCTTCAGCACAAAGTGCCTGCTGCCCTAGAGTTTACAGTCTTGTGGGGGTGGCACGTGAGGGTGGGAGAGAGACAGCAAATAAGTGGAAGGGCCAATCTGTCAGGCTGTGACAGGCTGTGATAGGTGCTATGAAGTGAACAAAAACAGGGCAAAGGGAAGTGACCTTGGGGTGGGGACTTTATTTTCAGGCCAGGGAAGGCCATTTTTCCATTTCTTAAATGGAGCTGTAATTGCTATACCATCAAATGCATAGTTCTTTAAGTGTTCAATCAATGATCTGTGCCAATTGTGCAGACCTGCCTGTGTTGGTTCTAAAACATGTCTGACAATTCTGTGCCATTGTTTCCATCATTCTCACTGTTCCCATCCCTTCCCTTGAATGTGGAGTGGCCTCAGTGATTTGATTCCAATGCACAGTCTGTAGCAGAAGGGACATGACGTGATTTCTGAGACTAGGTTGTGTAAGGCAATACCTCTCCCACCTGGCTCAATCTCTCTCTCCCTCCTCACCCACCTTCCCTGTGCCTGTCCTCAAAACTCATTCACCATGCTGTGAGACGCCACATGTAGGTGTTCTGGCCAACAGCCCCTGCTCAGGCCCCAGCTGATGAGTGAATAAGCCTTTGGATGATCCTAGCCTCAAGCCTTCAAGTTTTCTAGCTGAGGCCCTTGATATCACAGAACACACTGTCCCCACTGTGCCCTGTCCAAGTTCCTGTCCTGCAGAAATCTTGAGAGATAATAAATAGTTGTTTTGTACAACTAAATTTGGGAGCAGTTTGTTATGCAGCAATAGATAAGAGAAACAACATCCATTAAATTATTATTATTATTTTTATTTTAGCATATTATGGGGGTACAAGTGTTAAGGTTACTTATATTGCCCATGCCCCCCTCTCCCCTCGAGTAAGAGCTTCAAGCATGTCCATCCCCCAAACGTTGCACATCTTACTCGTTGTGGTTGTATATACCCATCCCCTCCTCCCCCCTCCCACCCTCCCGACACCCGATAAACGTTACTCCTACATGTCCACTTAGGTGTTAATCTGTTAATACCAATGTGCTGGTGAGTACATGTGGTGCTGGTTTTTCCATTCTTGAGATACTTCACTTAGTAGAATGGGTTCCAGCTTTATCCATGTAATTACTATTCAAAATATTGAACATTTTATCACCCCAAAAAGCTTCCCTGGGCCCCTTCTAAGCAATTCCCCCCTCTGCCCAGAGACACCTGTTTCTTATTGTGCTGGTATTGTTTTTGCTTATTCAAGAGAGGGAAGGCCCTTTGGAAAAAATGTGTTTTGATTAGACCCCTGAAGGAAGTAAGAATTGATTCTTCCATGCAGAGACCCGTGGGACCTAGGCAGAGGGAGCATCCGTGAAAGGCCCGGGACAGTGTGACTGGCGAGGATGAGAAACAGCAGAGGCTAACGTGGCCTGATGCAGTGAGTAGGAGAGAGAAGCTGGGGGAGGGAGCAAAGGTCAGATTACGTTGTCGTGATGACCATGATGAGGAATTTAATTTTTATTCTGGATGAAAGGAGAAGCTATTGGAGAATTTTTAGGACTTAAGTTTTAAAAGGAAGTCTCTGGAAGTTATGTGGGGAATTATGGGCTGGTAAAGGTGGAAACAGAGAGACCTCTGTGGTGAACTAAAGGTGACCAAACATTCTTTGCCACTGTTGCCATCGAAAGGTAGATTCCATTTCTCACTACTTGAATCTGGGCAGGTGCTGACTAGTTGACTAAAAGAATGCATAGAAGTGACTTCATCCTACCCTCAAGGTTGTGATTTAAGAAATCTGCAGCTTCCCTTTCAGTACCTGGAATGCTCCCACTCAGAACCCAGCCACCATGCTGTGAGGAAGCCCAAGCAGTTATGTGGAGAGGTGAGGCCCAAGTAGAGGGAAACCAAGGCCCCTGGCTAACAGCTCCAGCGGAGCTTCCACAGGGTAGCCATCACATACTGCCAGCCATGGGAGTGAAGCCATACCAGACCTTCCAGCCATCCTAGCACCCAACCTGTCATCACATGACATTGTAGAACTGCCTGATCAACCCACAGAATCATGGGAAATAAAAAAATAAACTGATGTTGCTTTAAGCCACTAAACGTTGGGATCATTACATAGAAATAGATAACTGAGACAACCTGTTAGGAGACTGTTATTCAGGTTAAGAGATAATGGTGGCTTGACCTAGGGTAGCAGGAGTGGAGGCAGTAAGGAGAAAGATGGCAGGATTTGTTATTGTGGAGTAAGAGAGAAAGAAAACACAAGGATGACACCAAGAATTTAGGCTTTAGTACTTGAGGAGTAGAGTTGTCATTTACTAAGACAGGAAGAATAAAAGAGGAACAGGTTTAGGGGAGAAATCAAGGATTCAGATTTGAACATGTTAAGTCTGATATCCCAATTAGACTTCCAAGTGGAGATGTTGAGTAGGCAGGTGGATCTGTGAGTCTGAAATCCAAAGGAAGAATTTGGGCTGGAGGCTTAATTTGGAAATCAGCAGCATTTAAGTGGTATTTAAAGCTACAAATATGGACACAGTCACTTTGGGTTAGCGTTAAAAAGGAAGAGGAGCTCCAAGGACTGAGCTCCAAAATACTCAATGTTTCAAACTCAAAAAGATACGGAGAAATCTCAAAGGAGACTGAGAAGTAGCTGCCAGTGAGATGGGGGGGAAATTAAGAGCATGCCCTTGGAGGCCCAAGAAGAACATGCTTCAAGAAGGGAGTAAACAACTCTGTCCAATGCAGCCAATACACTCCTCGAGTGCTGATGTGAAGGCCACTATTTCTACCAATCATTTGATATTTGTTGAAACTTTTTCTGTGGCTAAGTATGCAATTGATACTTATTAATGTGTATTCTGCAATGGGGTGGTACAGTATTCTATACACTGACATATATAGAATATATATTATATATATAATATGTATATCAGATAAAGCCTGCTAATTGTGTTCATATCTCTATATCTTTCAGGATTTCTTTGGCCTATTTGATCTATCCACTACTGCAAATGGTGAGTTAAAATTGCCCACCATAAGCTAGGCACAGTGGCAAACACCTATAAGTACTAGCTATTCTGGAGGCTGAGGTGGGAGAATCCTTTGAGCCTAGGAGTACAAGTCCAGCCTGGACAACATAGCAAGACCCTATCTCTATTACAAAAATGCCTACTATATTGATGATTTCATGTATTTTTCTTTGTAGTTTTGGTAATTTTTTTCTTTACAAGTTTTGAAGCTATATTATTATGGGCATTTGGATTTAGAATTGTTACATGTATAGGAATGACTCACTTTATCTTGAGACATACTTTTTTGTCATACAAGTTTATTTTCTGTGACATTAATATAGCTATACTAGCTTTCTTTTGCTACTTGCCAGACATATTAATATCATTTTCTATCCCTTTTCCTTAACCCATTCTGTATTTTGATTTTTGTTTTTGTATGTTTGTTTTTGTTTTGAGACAGAGTCTTGCTTTCTCACCCCTACTAGAGTGCAGTGGTATCATCAGAACTCACTGAAATCTCAAACTCCTGGGCTCAAGCGACCCTCCTGCCTCAGCCTCCCAAGTAGCTGGGACTACTGGCATGTGCCACCATACCCAGCTAATTTTTTCCATTTTTGGTAGAGATGGGGTCTTGCTTTTGCTCAGTCTGGTCTCAAATGCCTGAGCTCCAATGATCCTCCCACCTTGGCCTCCCAGAGTGCTAGGATTACATGCCTATGCCACCGAACCCAGCATATTCTGATATTTTTAATAGATTTCTTTCAAATGTAAAAATGGCCATGTTTTTCTTTCTTCTTCTTTTTTTATATCTAGCCTGTTCCAGCTATCTCAGCCCAGATGCCACACAGGAGAGTCAAGAAGTCATCTTAGACATCCAGTCCAGTCTAGCATTGAGGTGACTCCAACCCTAGCCATGGGTTACCACATGCAAGACCCCCAGGCAAGCACCACTAAGTCCAGTGAATTCCCATAACTAGAGAAATAACAATAAATCGTTGTTTCAAGCCATTAAGTTTTGGAACAATTTGTTGGATGTCAATAAGTAATGTTTACCCAATGCCTGTACCATCATTGTATCTTGGAAGTAGATAACTTGGTTTTGATTTTACAGCCTCATAGCTAGAAGAAACCTGCTTTGAGTCTCAGATGAGACTTTGGACTTCTGAGTTGATGCTGAAATGAGTTAATACCTTGGGGACTGTTGGGAAGGGATGGTTGTATTTTGCAATGTGGGAAGGACATGAGATTTGAAGGGTCAGGGGCAGAATGCTATGGTTTGAATGTTCATCCCTTCTAAATGTCATTTTGAAATTTGATGCCCAATGTTGGAGGTGGGGCCTAATGGAAGGTGTTTTTTCATGGGGGTAGATCCCTCATGAATAGATTAAAGTCCTGGGTGAGGGTAGTGTGTGAGTTCTGTCTCTATTAGTTCCCATGAAAGCTAGTTGTTAAAAAGAATCTAGTACCTTCCCTCTAGCTTGCTCTTGCTTCCTCTCTCAACATGTGATCTCTGCATACACCAGCTCCCCTTCACCTTCCCCCATGAGTGGAAGCAGCCTGAGACCCCCACCAGAAAGCCGATGCTGGCACCATGCCTCTTGTACACCCTGCAGCCTCTTTTCTTTTCTTTTTCTGTTTATTTATTTATTTGAGAGCCAGGTCTAGCTCTGTCACCCAGGCTGGGGTGCAGTGGCGTGATCATAGCTCACTACAGCCTCAAACTTCTGGGCTCAAGCACTCTCCCCAAGTAGCTGGAATTATAGGCATGAGCCACCACATCCAGCTAAACTTCTTTATAAATTACTCAGCTTCAGGTATTCCTTTATAGAAAAACTGAACAGACTAAGACAGCGATATCATGCTCCTTTATCCCTGAATATCGGATCACATTTTCTAAGAACAAAGAAATTCACTTACACACAACCCCTATTCAACGATCATAATCAGGAAAATTATTCATACAATCTTATTACTGAACATTCTATACTGAAATATTGCCCTTTGTCCCAGTAATATCCTCGGGAGCAGTTTTTCCAGTCTAGGAGCCACCCACACATGTACACTGAGTTGTTGTGAGTCTTTAGCCTCCTTTGGTCAGGGACTGTTCCTTATTCTTTCTTTGTCTTTCTTGACTTTAACATTTTTAAAAAATACAAGTCAGTTCTTTTGTAGGATGTCCCTCAACATGAGCTTGTCTGATATTTTTTTGTAACTAGTTTTAGACTACATGTTTTGGGGAGGAATAGAAGCAATGCTACTCTCTTCTTAGTCCATTGTGGTTGATATGTCCCATCACCAATGATGCTAACATTAATCTCTTGGTTAAGGTGGTGTCGATAATGTTTTTCCACTGGAAAGTTACTATCTTTCTCTTTGTAATTGATGAATCATTTGAGAGTGAATATTTTTAGAATATGTAAATATCCTGTTCTTAATCAAATGTTCATGCACTGGTTTTAACATCCATTGATGATTCTTACCTTACTCAATACCATGATGGTTGCAAAATGGTGATGTTTCTCACTCCATCATTCCTTCTCCATTTATTAGTTAAATGGAGAAGAAGGGAAAGCTCTTCTTCATAGTAGAATGCCAAATAATAAGGTATAACTACTATATACAGATATATATTATATATAATATACTAATAAGCTATATGTATACAAAGGCTGTCTAGAAAGTATCCAGCCATAATTTTCATAATTTTTCATGTTAAATGATTGGATGCTTTCCAGATAGCCCTTGTATATACTTTATATATATATATGTGTGTATATATATATATAGTAATCATTATACTAAATAGTATAATGTAATATACTAATGTATACTAGTATATAGAAACACATAATATATACTAATCTATTAATATATACTAAAATATTAATAATGCATATGTACATAGACTTTATGTAAAGTATTCATTATTAGTTAGCCTATATGTTAACATATAGTACGTGTGTGTAATAACCATGAACAGATGGATGATTTCATTTATGGGTTATAATTCATTACTGTCATTATTTACTTGATTTTGATGCTCAAATTGTCTCAGATTTGCTCAGTGGGAGCCCTTCAAGTTAGCTCCTGCATCCTTTTATATGTTTCCAACATTTTTAGAGTATGCCCTTTCTTTCTGATACAATAAGATGTTCCAGACTTATCTTGAACTTTCCCTGCCCCAGCACTGGAATCAGCCATTTCTCCAAATTGCCCTGGAAGTCTCTATGCTTAGAAGTAAAATTAGTCCCTGCATAAAGTTCTCAAGTTCCCTGGCTGCTCCAGTGGGATAGCCATTAAGCTCCCCATCTTATTATAGTAAAACCTTTCCTTCAGTGCTCACATTCCATATAAAATTAAATTTTATCTTAATTTTATTTTGTATTAATTTTTTATAATATAACACATTGTAAAATGATTGTCTATTATAAGGGGAGATTTTGGGCCAGGCATGATGGCTCATGCCTGTAATCCTAGCACTCTGGGAGACTGAGGCAGGGCAATCGCTTGAGGCCAGTAGTTTCAGACTAGCCTGAACGAGAGCAAGACCCCATCTCTACAAAAAATAGAAAAATTAGCCAAGTGTCGTGGCATGCACCTGTAGTCCCAGCTACTCCTACTTGAGAGGCTGAGGCAGAAGGATCGCTTGAGCCCAGGAATTCGAGGTTGCAGTGAGCCATGATGACACCACTGCTCTGTAGCCTAGGCAACCGAGTGAGACCTTGTCTCTAAATTAATAAATATAATAAATGAATGAATGAACGAATGACTTTTGATGTGTTCCATATGTTTAAACATCTTATAAAATTTAGAATAAAATATAATATGGTTTTCTACCTTTTGTTTTTGTGCAAAATGAATAATTACAGCCACATTATAGGGTAAGTAATGAAGAGTGCTGATTGCATTAGAAAATGCATTCCGAGGGTAAAACAGCCAATTTATAAATGAACTTTGGAAGATAGGATATTTATAAGATGGGTTCAAAGATAGTTGAATGAGTTGAAGTTTAAATTCTCCTTTGCTCCTAAAATTCTTTTGCTTCTATTCATCTATGATTACCTTTAATTGGAAATCAACTCAAAGCTCAACTCTTGCAGTTGGTGGCAAGTGTCATTTTAGCACGACTCAGCATTTGTATTCCTTACCATGTTCTACCAGGAGTCAGTTCAGAAAATACCTGTCAGATGAACCCCGGAGAAAAAAGGGTTTCCTAACAAGTCACATGGTTTGGTGTCATAGTTTGCCCATAGTGTAAGGGTGCGCTCAGAAAAGGTGAGAGGGGGTAATTGGTTGATACTGTAGAGATATAAGGCAGTAGTTCTCAAAGTGTGGTCCCTGGAAAAGCAGCAACAGTATCTCCTGGGAATGTTTAAGAAATGTACATTCTTCCAAAAGAAAGAAAAAATAAAATAAAATAAAAATAAATGTACATTCTCAGGCCCCACCCCAAATTTTTGGACTTGAATTTGTGGGATGGGGTCCAGGAATCTAGGGTTTAACATGCCCTCCAGGGGATCCTTATGCTGCTTAAGTTTGGGAACTGCTGCTCAAGGGTGGCAGGGTCAGCGCTGCACCCTCCAACAAGCCAGGTGGTGTCCCAGCAAGCAGCCAGCCAGGGAACAGGAAAGGGAAGCTCCCTTACACTGTGGGGACAGGGGCTGTTTCCTGCCTCAGGTCTGTATAAACACTCCCAGGTATTCAGGTGAACCAGAACCTGCAGGGAAAAAAAGCCCCACATAGAGAGTCCCCTATGTTCACAGTGGACAGTGACAGCCAAGTTGTGTTGATATTTGCTGTCTCTGATGGCTCCCCACTTGGCACCTGATTCTGTTTTCAGAGCAGTCTTCTTGGGATGTTTGTTGGTTTTCTCCTGGTTGAGTCTCATCTGACAGGTGAGGATGTGGGAAAATTAAGGCAAACAGCTGGGAGAAGCCCTGAAGAACATTCTCAGGGGAGAACATCAGGGGACAGGGGCGTAGGCTGGTGGGTAGGGGCCAAGGGAGGACTAACTTCTCCCCAACCCTGACCTGCAGTGGGAATATGGCCACCTAGGGTTTCTGTGTCTAACCCCTACAATGGGGGAAAATGACTGTGATCCCAACCTGCAGCTATAATAAATTTCACATCTATTTTAAAATCTCAGAACAAAGCTTTTGCTGCCCCAGAAAAGGGACTGGTTGTGTTTAGCAGATGGATGCAAAGTTAGAATGGAAGGGTCAGGAATAGTCGTGGACAAGCCTCGTGAATGAGCCATGCAAACAGGGACCTGCCGTGCTATTCTGGCTTCAGGGACCAATGTCATCTCCAATTTTCTGCAAAGAGAGGTTTGGAGTGAGTGACTCCCACCTTAGCCTCTTTAGGAAATTATAAAGCTGGGAGCTGGTGACGAATGCTGCTCTGATCAGGGCAGCCTGGGCAGCTTGAAGATCCACCCGCTGCTTATGTAATGATGAGCTCAGGCCAAGATGAGCCTTCCAGGGGAAAGTGCCGCGTCTCTTTTCTGCTCACTCCAGAGCGGGGCTCAAGAGTCCTACTGGGCTGAGAGGCTCTTCAAGGATCTCAAGTTTGCCCAGCAGAGATGATATTGACCTTCCGTTTTTAATCAATGGTTTGTCCCCTGAGGCCACGCAGATGATCAAGACTGCAATCTGCCCCTTTGCCTTCTTTTCTCTCTCTCCTCAAGTCCTTCCCCAGGTCTGGCAGCACTCTTTCCTGGGGAAGAAATAGGTAAACATTTGCATCTGACTCCCAAGTTCCTCGTTGTAGCCCGTGGGGTCCTACAGCCTTGTGTTTTCTCACGGCTTCCTGGGGGACAGAGTGGAGGGGGGGAGCCGTCTACACCAAGGGTCATGGTCCCTTTCCCCTGTCAGGGGACTTGCAGGAAGGGGCTCCCGGCCTAAAAGGATTAAGATCACTAGTCCATCTTTGAAAATCTTTGTAAGCAGTTTAACATTTATTTCAATAAAATAATGACTCCCCTGCATGATACAAAGGCCACTTAAGCTCATCAGGAACCTGCAGCATCCTTCCGCGCAATGTCAATAAGAAGCTTGGAATTTCCTTGGCTCTGAAGGAGATAATGCCCACACCAACAAGAATCAGTGTGTGTATGTCGGGTTCTTCACATCAGAAAGAACTGGTTTTAATGCCATGACTAGCATTTCTAGGCTCTCATGTCACGGACTCCTCTCTGGCTCTGGAAGGGTCCCACTTCCTCATCCACCAACAGGGGCAGGGAAGCCCTGGGTCTACTTACGTTCTCTCTTTTGATACCACACTGCAAAAACTGTTTTACTTTCCTCTGCTCTTCCCCCATCTGCTGATCTCATTCTTTCTAAGCAGCCCCAACCAGAGTGATGCATCTCTACTCAGACAAGGTACACCAAAGGAGCTAGGTGATCCCACAGGGGAAATGCACAGCTTGGGATTACCATACAGAACATAAATGATCTATTAAGAAATAAAGTAAGAACACTGACAAGGCCCATGAAGAAACCGGTATGCCAAACCACGAGTACACTGGGTGCTTATGTGTGAACATAAATGAAAATAATACATGTGAAAGCACTTTATAACCTAGAAGGGACCAGTTAGAATACTGTTCAGCACAAATAAATGATGGCTCTTACTGAACCTCATAATCTGTGACTAAGTATTGCTCCCAATTTCAGAGAGGAGCAAAGAGCTGTCCAGGTAATAACCGCACAGTGACTTGTAGTTATAATCTTTTTCTTCAGTGAAATGTCTTTCAAGAATTCTTCATGTCCATAAAAACCAAATGCAAGGAGTAAGCCTTAAGTGGCTCCTTGAGTTAAAAACAATATACTATAAGAGAAGATTTATGTACAAAGAGGGAAATTTGAATATGGACTGTATACTGGATGGCATTATTGAATTCATGTTATCAGTCTTCAATGTGATAATAGTATGTGACTAGGTAGGAACTTATTCTTTGAAGATTGTCGCTGGAGGATTTAGACCAGCAGGAAAGAAAAAAACATAGAGCAAAGAAGAGTGAAGGTATCAGAGGACCCAGCTGGTCTGCTTAGGACTGTGCTCAGTGGATGGAAAACACCCTGTTTTGAATATCTACTCTGCATCATAGACCAGTCCAAAACACAAAGGCCTAAAACAAGAGCAATTGCTTACTTGCCCCTAGTCTGTACGTTGGGCAGGCACTCATCTCTGCTTCATGTACTATCACTGGTGGTGCTCAAAAGCTTGGGGCTGAAAGGAGTAACTTGCTGTGGGCTGGGTTCCCGGGTTCTCTGTATGTCCTCTCCATGTGGTTAGCTTGGGCTTCCTTACAGCATGGTGGTCTCAGAGTACTTGGACTTCTTACACAACTGCTGGCTTCCCCTGAACTGCAAAAGTAGAAGCTGCCAGACCTTCACAGGGCTTAGGGCTGGAACTGGCAGTGGGTCAATTCTGCCATGGGTCACAGGACTTATATACCAGAAGGAGAGGCTCATGACCTCAGGTGTGGGGGTGGGGGACTAAACAGACAATTTACCACACACAGGGTTGAGGAGCTGTGGCCAGTGGAAATTTCCTGTAGGCCCGCAGCCACGGGAACAGGATACTAGTAGAGAGGAGGTTGTATTTCAAAATTCTTCGGCTCCTTGGCCATATCAAAGTGCCTCGGTTGAAAAGCAGTGATCAAACTATTCCATGAAAAAAGGGGAAAACAGGAATTTCCTTATTGAAGGATTTCTCCAAGAGTTTAAGAAGCTCACATGCATTCGGAGTATAATATTAATATAAAGCATTTCCCAAACCTAGCTGACCACACTGTATACTTTTATTTTTTAAAGACTATCATTTGGGACATTAAGACTGTAAAGACTCCAGTTTGGATTCTTATCTTCCAAGACATGGAGGATGAGTTTCTCACTGGATCATAGTCTTGGCTTTTCCGCTGTCTGTCCTCAGTGCCACTGTGACACCTAGTCACTGATCTCATAATGCACATTTGTAGTCTCTTTTCTCCCACATCCTCCCATGGGAATTTGCAGAGGTTCAATGTCATGATAGGGTTGGAATGTGAGTCTCAGGAGCCTAATATGAGCTCCCTTGGTATGAGAAAATTCTAAATGCTCATGGGTAAAAATGATAGGGTCACACACTTCCCTGGACACACATGCGCAGAATGACTGGACCCCCATCTGTCCACTTGCTGACTTCCTATGGGTCGTTTGAAACTCGGGTCAAAGGTTATTGCTTTATTGAAGCCTAATAAGACCCACTCACAGGCAGTCTATCTAATCCTTTAAATGCATTTCCAAGGAACAGCAAATAATGTGCTGTTGGCTAATATTTATAAGGTATTTACTATGTGTATGACAGTGTGCTAAGTACTGGGATTCTAATATAGGCTTGTTTTGAACCTGTTTAACCATTGCATGGTTTGGCCTCTCCAGGGATGTTCCTCTATTGATATTTAGCATAGTAGCATTGTGTGGCAAAAACTGCCAGTTTTCCACCCAAATTTACTTTCCTCTGGTTCCTGGGAATATGGCTGTCCAGCCGATGGTTGTTTTCCAAGCTACCCTATAGCTTGGTGTGGCCAAGTAGCTAGATATTCACCAATGGAATATGAGAAACTCCACACCACTCCTTAAAAGGACATCCCTTTCCTAGGACTTCTATTCTTTCCTTCCTGCAAATGCCTGCACCCACCTTGGCCATGCAGACCAGGGTGATACCCTGGGGATTGTAGAGTAAGAAAATGGAAGGGACCTGAGTTTCTGAACAGGTGGAGCAGAGCCACCTGCCAAACTTGGGTCTGTTAATGACAGCAAAATAAATTTCTGTATTCTCTAAGCCACTGTATTTTGGGGCCTATTTGTCATAGCAGCTGCAAGATCCCCCTAAACAATTCACCTTGAGATGACCTGGTTTTTCCTGATTAGACAGAGAAGTCCTTGAGGGCAGGAACCATGCCAAACTCATCTCTCCAAACTCATCTCTCTGCACATCTGGCCTGATATAGTGCCTGGGGCACAGCAAGTACTCAGAATGAATGCTCCTGTTAAGCCAGTTATTGAATAAAGTGCTACTTCTTGTATTGTTGCAAAAATGCCTATGAGAACTGTTTGTACATTGAGACTGGATGCAAGCAAATCTGAAAAGGGCAGAAAAACTGGTCCTCAGCAAGAGTTGGGACCAGAATGCAGGACTGACAGCATTCTCTTGGGACTGGAGGGAGGATGCAGTCTGATTTGGGTTGATTTCATGCAGTGGTCATGAGTGTGTTTGATAGTGCCAGGAAGGCCTGTCTGGCTAGACCCTACGAATACCATTTAGTGAACTACCATGGTGATTAAACCACGGGATGGCGCAGAATAGCTTCTAGCTCTTTTCTCTGGCACGCTCCCTCACTTGAGTAGCACCCAGCTTTAAATTTGGGAAGACAGAAGATAGCAGTTGGGCTGTCCCTCAGCGTCATCTGTTGTCATCTTTGAGCTGCCAGCAGGACAGCTGGGGAAGAGGAGGACCAAGTTGAATGGCAGAGTGTTTTACATCTAATGAGTCTGTGCACAATAATAGTACAATAAATATGGTTCCAGGGGAACTCGGTTATCACTAGCGTTCCAAAAGTGAGATATGGCCTTACTAGAAGCTCACAGAGCCATCTGTCACCAAATATTAGTTTTTGTGTCAATGGCTGGACTGGCCTGAGGACATAGAAAACATCAGTGGATCAAGGCAAATGATGAGACTGTGTTGTTCACAAAGATTTAAAGGGAGCTGCCTTGAGGAGCCAGAGATTTCCAGATGATTTTGAAATAAATACATAACACCACTACCAAAAGCAGACAGACTTGAAATCTGGGCTGCTGAATGCTAAAGAGTCTTTCGTTTGGATGAGTTCAATTTCTGTCACTTGGGGTAAGTTCTTGAGTAATATCCTTATCTGCTTGGATTTGGGGCTGGAATTATTGCAACCTTCTTTAATGTGTTTTTGCCAGTTTGATCCATCAAAATCTGATTGTCACCAAAGCACTCTGCTGATGACACAGCAGACAGTGACAGGAATAGCAAAAGTGGACAAAAGCTTGAGAATTGGATAAAGTTGCTTGGTTTCCTTATTTTTTTTATTGAGGAAATGGAGGAAAAAGCTCATAAGCTGTCACAAATAGACAACTAGAGCCAGAATAAATCTTGTCAATCAATAACACAAGTAAACACTGAGTATATCAAGTAATGGAGGAAGTCAGGGAGGACAGAGTGGCATGTTGACCATTTAAAAAGGATGCAACATTAGGAAAACAATCCATTGAAATGAAAAGTTCAAGTATAGCCAAGTCCAAGTAGCAGCAAACACACGAGGAACCCAAACATATATGGGGCTTATATGTCTGTAAAAGATCTACAGCCTAGACTTGCTTTGGTGAGTTTTTGCCTGGAGAAAGTATGATCTTTCATTATTGATGGAGACCCTGGATTGGCCTCTGTTGGGGAGTAATGGGGTTAGGTTCCTATAGAAAGGGGTCAGTGAGGTAGATTCTAGTGGTTTAGACTCACAGAATTCACCTTTGGATTTGGTTTCCCTGTTGGGAACAATCCTTCTCAAATGTATTCCAGGAACAGTACTGGTAGATATTTGCAGTGGATATGGTAGAATGGTACTAAAGCATCCATTCTAATCCCTTCTCATATGTCTTGCTACACTGCAGAGCCTGGAAAGTTAACTACATTTTCTAGACTCCCCTGTAGCTAGAATTCTGTTGTGATTTAGGTAGATCCTGCCAATCAGATGTACTTGTAGGAGACTTGGAGAGTGGGAAGCAGGTGTGGCAGTGCTGCTGCTGCTGGGGTTGCAAGCTTGCTCATAGTGGTGTCAGCAGAGGTCCCAGCCCCTGACATCCATTTTGCTGGGGGAGATGCTAGAGGGTAGGTTGCTTCAAAAACTGGCAGCTCTAATGGGGATTTCTGATCATGGTAGTTTCCTGATTGTGGCTTCTTTCTGACCACTGTAACATCCTGACTGTGACAAATGCATGTTTCTGGAGCTGGTAGCTGTAGAGTAGCTTCCCAGTTTTGCAAGTGTTGTCCTCTTTGAACAAAAGGCAGCAGATCCTTTGATGGTCCAGTTCTGTGATGTGTGGCTTCATCTGTTTTTTCAGCCTTCCCAATGATTCTTTAAGCCATTAATGATCTGTTGTGGTAGAGAGTCTCCAAAGACAGCCCTGTCAATCGTTTCTCTTCTTATATACACATGCAACAACACCCATTAAGAGGTGGAGCCTAATTCCTCTTCCCTGGCTGGCCCCAAGGAGTTGTGTGAGCAGTGAATGCAGCAGAAGTGACATTGTGAGACTTTTGAGGCTAGGTCATAAGAAGCATTACAGCTTCTGCCTGGGGCTCTTGGAATGGTGACTCTTGGAGCTGCCATATAAGAAGTTCAACTGCCTTGAAACCGCCATGCTTTGAGGAAGCCCAAGATAGCTGCATGGGAGGCCAACTACAGTAAGAAAAAAGCTTGCCAAGCAAGAATGATGATATTTCTGTGGTGGCCTGGCATGTTTCTCTTCACTGAAGCTAATATTCATGACAATTGAATCTATTTCATGTACTGGCTGGGAAAATGCAGGAGATACATTATACATATTTGCTCTTTGGGCTCCCCTTCCTTCCTAGGAGCCCATGTTGCCTATTCACAATTGTGGTGGTGATCACATGAGTGTATACATTGACCAAAACCGTATACTTAACATGGAAGTATTTTATTACATATAAATTATACCTCACTGCTCAATGAAGTTGACAAAATTGTCAGCTATCTCTCTGGAAGCCAAGTCACGTGACAGGTCTGCAAGGTGGGTGTGAGGTGACTTCTACAGATGTCATTGATACTTGGCTTCATGGAGCCCAAACATTGTAAATTATCAGAGATTTCTAGGACAAAATCTTTCCAGCTAATATGTCTACTGTAATTCAATCATATACTGTAATCATTCACGAATCAATTGGTAATGAAGTCAAGGTATAATTAAGTCTTTTCCCTTAAAAACAAAGAGGAAACCTTTCCTAATGCAGACTTAGCAGAGCTACATATCAAACCGATGACAATTGTTTGTCCCATCTTGTTAACCAGGCCTTCCTAGTAGTAAGTGATGAACTGGGGAGTTTTTGTCTGCTCCAGCCTCAGTTTTCTGCCTTGCCTGGCTTCTTTCCTTCTTCTGAGAATGTGTTCTCAGATGCCCTCCTTGACTTCAGATGCCCAAACAAGCCCCAGTCTCTTTTGGGGACCTTGTCTTACTGAAGTTGGGAAAGCTACTAAGTTAACTATTTATACTTATTGATTCATTGTTTATATTTCAGCTTAAGTTTCAGTTCAGCGGTTTGGCAGCTACTGTCAAATTTGCCAACCCAACCCCCCCATTCCCTATTTCAATCCCTTTTATTTCAACCCCTTTTATTTGCCTTCTTATATCATAGAGATGAGAATGTGGAAAATGACCTTTTCTAGACTCCTTTGAGCTCTGCTGCAGGCATGTGACCTAGAATCTCCCAATCAAACATCCCCTTGCATGACCTGGATGTAGACGTGAACTACAGAATGATCCTTCTGCAGAACTGGGCCTTCCAGCAAGCGCAGTGGCAGAGGTGTCAGGTCCCCCCAAGCAGTCAAGGCAGACTTCGTGACATCACAGTTGGCAGGCAGTGGACAGTAACCGGGCATTTTTTTCTGGTATCATTATAGTTAGCTGGTTCTCCTGGAGATTCTGTAGCTATTAAATATTCCCCTGCCTAACCTAAGATTTCTAGATTTCTGCCTAATCTAAGCTAGAGTAGGCACTGTTGTGTTGTCTACAAGTAAGGACTCTGACCATTACAAGTGATTACTACAATCAGGCAATTGTATTTTTAAGTGTTATCTCATTGTGAATTAAGAGATTTTTTTATTCAGTGAAAGGAATTTCAGGCATCAGGGACAAAGAAGTAGAAAAGATAGAAGGGTCAGTTCAGTCTAAGGAGTTTCTGCAATAATAACAGTTGACTCCTGAGGTCAGCTCTGCTAGATATAATTTGATGCTTTTGGGTGAGAAGTGGAAAATGATTGGGATTGTATATGATCTCCTTTCACCAAGGAGATGGCATCCCCCTCCCCCCACCCATCAGTTTTTTTCCTGCAAAGGATGGGCTTTTTTTTTTTAAACAACTTGAAAACAAATGCATACTGGCATACTGTCTCCTTTTCTTTCCAGTTTTTGGCATTATCCCAGATCCTGTTTGCTGATGTAAAATTATGACTTGCTACTCAAAATTCAACTATTTTAATTCATTTACTACCACATTTGGATTCAGAATAATCCCTTATTTAAATATAGTATAAGTCCTACATTCTTATGTGTTCAACATTTTTTTTTATTTATAGAAATTAAAATTATTTCAGTCCATTTGACAACAGTTCACTAAATTATCCTCTCATTACATGTTATTATTCAATTATTTAATTGAATCTAAAATGTCATCAATTATAAGTCCAATGTTGTTTTATCTACCACTAAGAAGAAAAAAAATACCTTCACTTAATCTGTGATATAATGCTTCTTTTTCACCTAGAATATTTGTTTTATATTTTTGAAAGCGCTTTCAGACTTAAACATAGGTATAAAAATCATTCCACAAAAACCCAAACATCTCAATTAAAAAATGAGCAAAAGACTTGAATAAATATTTCTTTACAGAAGAAATACAAATGACCAATTAGCACATGAAAAGATGCTCAACATCACTAAGCATTAAGGAAATGCCAATCAAAATCACAATGAAATTTCACTTCATACCCACTAAGCTGGATTCTATTAATATTAAAAAAAGAAAATAACAATTATTGGTGAGTATATGGAGAAATTGAAATCTGTGCACTGTTGGTTGTGTAAAACAGCACAGCCATGATGGAAAACACAGTGACAGTCTCTCAAAAAGTTAAAAATAGAATGACCATATAATCCCACAATTTTACTTCTGTGTATATACCCAAAAGAACTGAGAACAAGGTCTCAAAGACATATTTGTACACTCATGTTCATAGCAGCATTATTCCCAATATCCAAAAGGCAGAAGCAACCCAAGGTGTTTATCCGTGGATAAATGGATAAACAAAACGTGGTATGTACATGCAATGGAATATTCTTCAGCTTTAGAAAGGAAGGAAATTCTGACACATGCTACAACGTCGGTGAATCTTGAAGATGTTATGCAAAGTGGAAAAAGCCAGACACAAAGAAACAAATATATGATTCTTCTTATGAGAAGTATTTCTATTCATAGAGATAGAAAGTTAGAACGTGGGCCAGTCACGATGGCTCATGCCTACAATCCCAGTGCTTTGTGAGGGCAAGGTGGGAGGATTGTTCAAGGCCAGGAGTTCGAGACCAACCTGAGCAACACAGCAAGACCCCATCTCTACAAAAATAAAATGATTAGCAGGGCATGGTGGCTTGTGGCTGTAGTCCCAGCTACTTCAGAGGCTGAGGTGGAAGGATCACTTAAGGAGGTCAAGGTTACAGTGAGCTATGATTGTGCCACTGCACTCCAGCCTGGGCAACAGAGCAAGACCCTGTTTCTAAAAAAATTAAAATAATACTAAAATAAAAAGACACTGCTGCTGACTCAATTAAAAAAAGAAAGAAAGAAAGAAAGAATGTGGCTGCCAGGTACCGGAGGAAGAAAGAAATGGGGAGTTATTGCTTAATGGTTATAGAGTCTTGGTTTTATAAGATGAAAAGTTCTGGAGCTGGATGGTGGTGATGGCTGCACAACAACGTGACAGTACTTAATGCCACTGAATTATTTGCTTAGTAATGGTTAAGATGGTAAATTTTATGTTATTATGTATTTTTTATCATAATTAAAAAAAATTTTTTTTGAGACAGAGTCTTACTCTGTCATGTAGGCTAGAGTGCCGTGGCGTCAGCCCAGCTCACAGCAACCTCAAACTTCTGGGATCAAATAATCCTCCTGTCTCAGTCTCCTAAGTAGCTGGGACTACAGGTGTGTGCCATGCCGCCTGGCTAATTTTTTCTGTTCTTAGTAGAGATGGGGTCTCGCTCTTGCTCAGGCTGGTCTTGAACTCCTGAGCTCAAGTGATCCTCCCGCCTCAGCCTCCCAGAGTACTAGGATTATACGCATGATCCACTGTGACTGGCCAAAAATAATTTTTTTAAAGAAAAAAATAATTTCATTCTTGTTCACATGTAAAAAATAAAATGCAGGCCAACTAAATAAATGAATGCATTTCCCAAACTCTTTCACATAGAGAACATACCTCTTTCAAATCACGTTTTGATTCTGAGCAGCTGATGTCACTGTTTCCTGCGTGTCATCGTCCTTGGTGCCATGGAGCATACTGGTAACACAGCATTTCAGAGTGCTCCACTATTGTCTCTAGGACTTCCAACCAAGCAGCTGACATCCATTCTGCAATGACAACAACTATGCCACGACTACTGTCTAGCTAACAAGACCCATCCCAGTTTCAGAGTTGTTAAAATGGGAAGGAACTGGGAGGCTGAGGCAGGCAGATTGCTCGAGGTCAGGAGTTTGAAACCAGCCTGAGCAAGAGTGAGACCCCGTCTCTACTAAAAATAGAAAGAAATTAATTGGCCAACTAACATATACAGAAACAATTAGCCGGGCATGGTGGCGCGTGCCTGTAGTCCCAGCTACTCGGGAGGCTGAGGCAGCAGGATTGCTTGAGCCCAGGAGTTTGAGGTTGCTGTGAGCTAGGCTGACGCCACGGCACTCACTCTAGCCTGGGCAACAAAGCAAGACTCTGTCTAAAAAAAAAAAAATAAATAAAAAAATAAAAAAAATAAAATGGGAAGGAAAAATGTGTGCCAGAAGCAATGAAATGTAGTAATTTTTGTTCCTGACGTTTATTAGCTGGTGGGCTGAATGAACCTAAAATGAAACTGCTAAAACACAAATGCTCTCTCAAAATAGAAATTTCATCCCGTGTTTAAAATTCTTCAATGGCTTCCAAATATTGACAAACAGAATAAAATCCAAATTCCTTAGCATCTATATAAAACTCTTCATAACCTGTTTCTTTGTAAAATTATGAACTACTTTAAACACACAAAAATATAGAGAACATAACAAATAACATGTAGCCACCACCCATATTTGACAAATATTCGGTCAATATTATTTTGCCATCTTTGCCTAGAATATATATGTGTTGTGTGTAATATAAGCATAGATAACAATGATAACACTAGGTTTTAAAAAGGGTAAAATATAAGTACAACATATTACAACTGTCTCAAAAATATACGCTGGAAAAATGTAGTAAATAAACCAAAATTACAGTGTGTATATGGGCTAAATCTTGCCCATTTAACGTTTTCACAGCAAGCAATCACTGGAAAATTGTTAGAAAATTAGTTGTTACTAATGACGTAAGTGAAGAATATGGCCTTTTATGTCTTTCTACATGAAGTCGAGATGGTATTTTGACCAGAATATGTGTTTTTTAATTTAAAGAAATAAGCCACTACTGAGGCATTGTTTTCAGTGTACGACCTTTCCTAGTTTCCATTTTTCTTCCCCAGAGCTAATCACTTTCTTGAAGAGCTCACAAATTCATCCACCCATGCTTTTATGTTTTTACTCTCTCTGAGTCCTTTCCTCCCTATCTGTAAATAACACACTTAATTGTTTTGTGTTTTTCACTTTTACATATATTTTATTAGCTGTATGAATCCTTCAGCAATGTGTTTCTCATCAGTTTCCTGTTCCTGAGCACTAATGTTTCCAAAGTTTTCCTATTTCAAACAATAATAGCACCATTAAAATTTGGAACATATCTCTTTGTGTACAACAGCAAGAGTTCTCTACAGCAGTTTTGGCCAATAGAAATATTGGCCAAACCACAAATGCAAGTCATATATGTAATTAAACATTTTCTAGTAGCCACATTAGAAAATGTAAAAGGAAACTGGTAAAAAAAAAAAAAAAAAAAAAAACTGGTGAAATAAATTTTCATGATATATTTTAACCCAACATATCTAACATATATATATTCTACCATATAACCAACATAAAAAATAAAACATTTTACACTATTTCTTGCATACAAAATCTTTAAGTCTGATGTATGTGTTTCTCTGTTTGGACTAGCCACGTTCCAAGTGTTCAAGAGTTGCACATGGGTGGTGATTATTGTATTGGGCAGTGTAGCTCTAGAGTATATATTTAGAAATGAAATCGTTGGGGCATAGGATATGCCCATCTGCAACTTTACTTGATGTTATAAATGTGCTCTGCACAGTGTACAAAATTCACTCTTTCCTGAGTCCTTCCCAATCTTCAGTGTGACCTGCTTCTTAATCTTTGTTAGCCTGTTGAGTATGAAATGGTACCTTATTGCATGTTTCTTTTGCAGTTTGATGTACTAGGGAGTTTGAATATCTTTTGTGTTTACTGATAATTTGAGGTTTTTTTTCCATGAATTGCTCATTCCAATCCTTTGCTTTTGCCACTGAGTTGTATTTTTCTGAGTGTTTCTTTATGTATTCCAGGTATAGATCTTTGATGGATATATATATCCTACAAGTGTCACCTTCTACCCTGTGATTTGTCTTTTCACATTGTCAGTACTTTCGTCACACAGAGTTTAAAATTTTAACGTAGTGATATTTACCAATATTTTCCTTTATGAGTTTGTGCTTTTTCTGTTTTAGTTAAGAAATTATTCCTTTCTCCAAAGCCATAAAGATACTTGCCTATTTTTTTTTCTTTAAGAGTTTAAAAAGTTTCCTTTTCACATTTAGCTCCTTATTCCAGCTGAGATTCTTTTGCATTAAGGATGAAGTAGAAATTTAACTTTGTGTTTTGCTTGCCAATTGGTCCAGCACCATTTATTGGAAAGACAGTTATCACTTCAGTGATTTCTAATGCTCTGTCTTTACTCAGTTCTCATGCCTGGAGATATTTCTAGGGCCTCTATTCTACTCCATGTTTCTATCCTTGAGCCAACACAACACAGCCTAATTACTATTCTTTATAATAAATCGTGATTTCTGCTACAGCAAGGCCCCTCCTCGCTATTCTCCAAAATTCTATTGATCATTTTGACCTTTTAAATTCCTTCTCAGTTTTATGACCAGCTTGTCAAGTTCCTAGAAGTCCTGTTGGGATTTTGATTGAAACAGCATTGACATTTTGGATTAATTGGGAGAAAACTGCAATTCTTTTATGATACAGTCTTCCCATCCATGAACATGTTGTTCTCCATTGTCAACAAATGTTTAAAATTTTGTCTTGTGATAACTTCTGAAAACCTTTAAGATTTGTTTCGTATAGTTTTTGTTGTTACTATAAGTAGCATTCTAAAAAATTCACACTGTGTTTTCCTGGTTTATCACTCTGCTGTTGACTTTGGAAGTTGCACTTATATCCACCAACTTTGCTGACCTCTCACTGTTCTAATACTTTGTCTTCAGAGTAGAGTACTTTGTACTTTGAGTACAGAGTACGTTGTACCAGAGTACTTTGTCTTCAGTGTCTTCCTGATTTTCCTTGTTAAAAACCAGTGTCTGTGCATAATGAATACTTTGATTCTTCCTTTCCAAGCTGCAGTTACTCCTTTATCTTGATGTACTCTACCTCCCATCATGGACTCAGCTGTCACCTTGCTACACAGGTATCCTGTGCTAGCTTCATGCAACAATTGTATTTTTGTTGTTGTTGTTGTTGTTGTTTTTTGAGACAGAGTCTCACTTTGTTGCCCAGGCTAGAGTGAGTGCCGTGGCATCAGCCTAGCTCATGGTAACCTCAATCTCCTGGGCTCAAGCAATCCTCCTGCCTCAGCCTCCTGAGTAGCTGGGACTACAGGCATGTGCCACCATGCCCGGCTAATTTTTTCTATATATATTAGTTGGCCAATTAATTTCTTTCTATTTATAGTAGAGATGGGGGTCTCGCTCTTGCTCAGGCTGGCCTCGAACTCCTGACCTTGAGCAATCCGCCCACCTCAGCCTCCCAGAGTGCTAGGATTACAGGCGTGAGCCACCGCACCCGGCCTATATTTTTGACTTGAGATGGAGTTATCAGGATTAACCTCATCACAAGTCGAGGAGCATGTGTAACGTACTGCATACATCTGTACACCTACCATAATGCACTACATATAATGTACCATGTTTCAGGCTTTGTCTCCTTTGTTGTAGCGTGAGCATTCTGAGACCGGTGACACTGTTAGATCCATCTTTGCATTCTCAGTGACTCGCACTGCAGTGCCCAGCACACAGCAAGTGTCAGAAAAGGAACGCTGAATGACCAAATGATAAAGCTGCATCTGAACTTCAGCCAGTGGTAGCTGGGGGGCAGTTATCCCAGATCTAGAGTTGAATCCTTAACATTTTGAGTTCTGGTGTTTGATTTCACCAGTTCATAAGATAGATCCTCATGTTAGCCAAACTCACAAAAGTTTTATTAATAAATTGGAAGATCATTTTATTAACCGATGCTGTGACATGGGCTTTACCTGGGAAACAAGACTAGCCATGGCCCAGCGCAAACCTCTCCGGGAGCCCGACCCCCTGGAACCTCCACCTCCATCCATTTACCAGGCCCTCCTAGCACCTGTACTACTATTTATTCAGTATATTTTTAAAAGTCAATTTTCTTTTTCCCTAAGATGTATTCTAAAAGGTAACTTTATATCACTTTCAATACATTTTAAACCAGTGTCACTTGAGATATATAGCCAGTAACTAAAAAGAAAAAAGGTTAAATTTTAGGTGGAAAATTTTACTTGCTGAAAGTGTTGGGCCCTAGGCCTACTCTATCACTATTAGAAAGTAATAAAAGTATTAGTGAAGTGTTAAAGACTAGCACCAAACCTAGGCTTTCTCCCTGGACTTTCAGTACATGTCATCTCTAGGCAAAGATGTCCGCTGTAGGACTCTACATTCCATTAGCATCACTGACAAATATCGGGTTAGTGCTCTTGTTGAAGGGCCTGTTTTGTTTTCTTAGTGGTAATAAATCTTCTAAACTGGTAAGATTTGGATTAAAAATAGAAATGTTTAAGAGAATTAAAAAGGTATAAAGGCATAGAAAAAGTCTGAAGGGCTATCATTCAAATGTCACTTATTATTGGAAGTTGGATTTTTTTTTTCCAGTAAATGTTAGATTTACAGAAAAGTTGCAGAGATAATGCAGTTATTGTGTATCCCTAGCCCAGTTTCAGTTTCCCCTGTTACCATCTTACATTACTGTGGTACATTTGCCAAAACTAAGAAACCAACGTTACTGAACCCCTAAGGGTCTGGCCTAGGCCTGGTTGCTCACTGCGCAGAAGGCCAATTACTGAGATAACGAGTATTGCCAGGGAAGAAAGGGTTTTATGTGATGTCAGCCAAGAGATGGGAGATATTTCTCAAATCTGTCTCCCCAGCTAAGGGAAAGGGTTTCTGTAGCGTGTTGTGGACTACGGGTCAGGCTGCGTGGGGTGTGAAGTCATGGGCCCGCAGGTAGTCTGAGTCAAGTCAGCTGTTGATGGTGGGTGGTGAGTGACCAGGAAGTCCTGCGGAGAAGTCAGTTAAGCAAGATTACAATGTTCTGCCTGTTAGGCATCACTGGTCTGAAAGTCTGAGGTGTCGAGGAGAGAACAAAAACTAACTTAGGGAGGGGATCATTTTGTAAGGCCAATTACACCTTACACTAGTACATTAGCTAAATTCCAGATGTTACTCAGATTTCACCAGATTTTCCATAAATGTCCTTTTTTTTGTTTGAGGATCTAACACAGGACCCCACACTGTATTGAGTTGTCATGTCTCCCTCTTCACCGATGTGTGACTTTCTTAGTCTTGCTTTTCATGATGTTGACAGTTTTGAAGAATAATGGCTAGGTGTTTTGTCAAATGTCCCTCCATTTGAGTTTACCTAATTTTTCTTTCATGACTAGACTGTGGTTATGATTTTTCAGAAAGCACACTACAGGTGAAGTGTCCTTCTCGTTGCAGCGTATCAGAGGTACCTGATATCCACATGAGTTATCACTGGTGATGTTAACCTTTATCACTTAAAGTGTTGTGAGGCAGTTTTCTCCACTGCAACATTACTATTTTTCCCTTTCCTACTCTATTCTGTAGAAGTGAGTCACTGAATTCAGCCCACACTAAAGGAGAGGAGGGAAGAATTAAGTTCCACTCCTTGGGTCAGAGCGCTGGAGGTCTTGCTATGTTGCATAGGTTGGTCTCGAACTCCTGGGCTCAAGCGATCCTTCCACCTTGGCCTCCCAAACTGCTGGGATTACAGGTGTGAGCCACCGCACCTGGCTACATTTTTGCATTTAACTTCAGTCCTTGCCAGGGACACTACTCCCCCTTCCTTGCCTTCTTAGTACTCATTGACAGCTTAGTGCCTATATTGTTCTTCACTTGGCTGCCTATCATATTTATATATCACTTTTATTTAATTTTTTTTTTAGGGATGGAGTCTTGCTATGTTGCCCAGGCTGGTCTCAAACTCCAGGGCTCAATCAGTCCTACTACCTCAGTCTCTCAAGTTGCTGGGATTATGGGCATGAGCCACCACATTTAGCTCATGTATCAGTTTTGACCAACTTTTCTAAAGTGAGAAGGTTTGATGAATAATGTCCCTTTTGACTCTAAAATTCTCAGACCGTGTGATCTCTAAAAGCTTTTCCAGTCCTAAAGTAGTTTGATTCTAAATCTTTCCACTGTGTGCTTCAAGCCATAATGTACTCCCTTATTTATCTGCAGAATGACTATTAGCATCAACTCCAATTTTTAAATAATGGTGGCTAGGGAAGAAGGAATATTGAAAAACAATGCTGGAGTATAAAGCTAAAGAGTTTGAAAAACCAAAGAATAGAATAAAATCTTTTTTATTAGAACAAACAAGCCAGAACAATATAAATAATGTAAAAACAAAACCACCCATAACATTCCTTACCATGGATTTCAGAATTGTATTTATCTTCCCATAGGAGACTTTCTAGAAGAGTGATTCACACTGGGGTGCTTGCTAAAAGTGCAGACTCCTAGTCTCTATCAGATCTGAACTGGTCTCTATGTTGGGTTAACAAAGTGTCTGGGACATATTAGCTATTTTTATTATTAGCAGGTAGAACTATTAAACAAATTATACCCTTTAAAAAAGAAAGGAAGGAAAAGGAAACCCGTGGCAGGATTTTTCCTAGTTGCCAAAGGCACTATCAAGGCAGCTGTAGCAAAAACTCAGGTGTGAAGGCTCACATGAGGTTGGTGGCGATGAGAAGAGAGAGGAAGGGCCTTGGAAATTTGAGTGAAAAGAAAAAAAGAGTACAGGAGTGAGTCAAAGACAACACCAAGTTCTTGAGCCAGGGTGAGTGACAAGAGGAAGTGATTTAAAAAAAGAGAAAAAGAATATTCACAATGCTCTTTCAGTCATTACAATTTCAGAGAACTGGAGGGCCCAAAGGAAGCCACAGTAGTCACAAGACTCACTAGGACTCCAGTTTCCTGGGATACACAGCTAACATCTGTTGTCTTCTTTTATGAGTCAGGGTCTCACTCTGTTGCCTGGGCTAGAGTGCAGTGGTGTGATCATAGTTCATTGCAACCTCAAATTCCTGGCCTCAAGAGATCCTCCTGCCTCGGCCTCCCAGCTAAGGCACTACAGGCATGAACCACCACGCTTGGCTAATTTTTTCTGTTTTTAGTAGAGATGGGTTCTTGTGCTTGCTCAGCCTGGTCTCAAACTCCTGACCTCAAAGGATCCTCCCGCCTCAGCCTCCCAGAATGCTAGGATTACAGGTGTGAGCCACTGTGCCCGACCTGCCATTCCTTTTTATTGAGTGATAATATTCTATTGTATGAATATTGTTTATCTGTTTACCATGTGATGGACATTTGGGTTGTTTCTACCTTTTGACTACTATGAATAATACTTTTAAGAACATTCCTGTGCAAGTTTTTGTGTAGATATGGTTTCATTTCTCTTGGAATGGAATTGTTAGGCCATATGGTAATGCTATGTTTAACCTTTCGAGGAGCTGTTTTCCAAAGTTGCTGCATTTCATGCCCCTACCAGCAGTGTATGAGATTTCTCCACGTGCTCCACGACACTAGTATTACACATTTTGTTTTTGTTTTAGTTTTTGAGACAAGAGTCTCACTCTGTTGCTTGGGCTAGGGTGCCATGGCGTCAGCCTAGCTCACAGCAACCTCAAATTCCTGGGTTCAAGATATCCTTCTGCCTCAGCCTCCCAAGTAGCTGGGACTACAGGCATATGCCACCATGCCTGGCTAATTTTTTCTATATATTTTTGGTTGGCCAATTAATTTCGTTCTATTTTTAGTAGAGACGGGGTCTCGCTCTTGCTCAGGCTGGTTTAGAACACTTGACCTTGAGTGATCCACCCGCGTTGGTCTCCTAGAGTGCTAGGATTACAGGCGTGAGCCACCGCTCCTAGCCATATTACATGTTTTTGATTTTAGCCATCCTAGAGGGCATGAACTAGTGTCTCACTTGACTTTAATTTGCATTTCTCTGAACATTACTGATGCTAAGCATCTTTTCATGTGCTTATTAGTCATCTGTGTATCTTCTCTGGAGAAATATCTATTCATATCCTTTGCCTATTTTTAAATGGGTCGCCTTTTTATTATTTAATTGTAAGTGTTCTTTATATATTCTGGATACAAGTCCCTTTTAAAAAATATATATAAATGTATATTTTATAGATATAAAAATATGTATTTTAATATGTATTATATATATACATATATATATTTTAGTAGAGACAGGGTCTTGCTCTTGCTCAGGCTGGTCTTGAACTCCTGACCTAAAGGGATCCTCCTGCCTCAGCCTCCCAGAATGCTAGGATTATAGGCATGAGCCACCACACCTGGCCTTTTTTTAAATATTTGATTTGGAAATATTTTCTCCCATTTTGTAGACTGTCTTTTCACTTTCTTGATGGTGTCCTCTGTAGCACAAAAATTTTAATTTTTGTGAAGGCCAATCTATTTTTCTCTTGTTGTTAGTGCTTTTGCAGTCATATCTAAGAAACCATTGCTTAATCCAAGGTCATAAAGATTTACACCTATGTTGTCTTCTAAGAGTTTTATAGTTACAGCTCTTATATTTAGGTTCTTGATCCATTTTGAGTTAATTTTTGTATATAATGTGAGGTAGGGAGCCAACTCTATTCTTTTGCATGTAGCTATTCAGTTGTCCCAGCATTACTTGTTCAAAAGACCGTCCTTTCCCCCACTGAATAATTCTGGCCTCTTGCGGAAAATTAATTGACCATAAATGTGAGAGTTTGTTTCTGGATTCTCAATTCTAGATTACATATATTGATTCCATTGATCTGGATGTCTGTCCAGTACCGTACTGCTGCACTGTTGTAATTACTATAGCTTTTTAGTAAGCTTCAAAATCAGGAAATATGAATATTCCAACTCTGTTATTTATTTTTCAAGATCGGTTTGGCTAATCTGGGTCTCCTGAATTCCCATATGAATTTTAGGATCAGCTTGTAAATTTCTACAAAGAAATCAACGTTTTCTTTGATGGGCATTGCATTCATCACTTTGCTTCCTAATGACACTTAAAAATGAATGTGCTAGGCCGGGCGCGGTGGCTCACGCCTGTAATCCTAGCACTCTGGGAGGCCGAGGCGGGCGGATTGCTCAAGGTCAGGAGTTCGAAACCAGGCTGAGCGAGACCCCGTCTCTACTAAAAAAATAGAAAGAAATTAATTGACCAACTAAAAGTATATATACAAAAAATTAGCCGGGCATGGTGATGCATGCCTGTAGTCCCAGCTACTCGGGAGGCTGAGGCAGGAGGATCGCTTGAGCCCAGGAGTTTGAGGTTGCTGTGAGCTAGGCTGACGCCACGGCACTCACTCTAGCCTGGGCAACAAAAAGTGAGACTCTGTCTCAAAAAAAAAAAAAAAAAAATGAATGTGCTAGGTTCATATTTATATCATAAGATTTTACTTGAATAGCAATGTGGTCCCAAGTTTTCCTGTTAAACAATTTGAAAATTTAAAAGGACATGTTTATTTTTAATATCACATATGAACACAGGGTTTCAGTTTGTTTAAAGATTTTATTTCCAACAGATGTTACAGCTTATGAATCATAAAAATCATCAAAATCATCGATGGATGTATTATGGTTTGTAGGACGTAAAGCAGCTTCAATTTCTGAGTTACTATCATCAGACTCACCCCAGAAGGCTGGAAGACAAAACCAGACAGCCATCTCACATTTCTGCACTCTGCTAAGAGTTTACAAAACAGCACAGCAGGACTAACGCTAACTGGAGCAGTGACCTGCAAAAGGCCTACTAGGGATACTTACAGCATGTATCTGACCAGACACACCTGGAATGCATGTCAATAGTGTACAATGTAGAGAGTATGTTCTATGCATTGTTATAGAAAACATGGTGTAGAATACTTCCTTTCCCCTTCTGTTGTGCTCAACTATTTACCATAGAATAGAGATTTCAAATCAGGGTTAACTCGGAAGCAGGGTGACCTGGGGTGTTCTATCAGGCCTGGCCCCACTCCACCTCTGCTCCTCCTCCACTTCATTTCCTTCCATTCTTTACAAGAGCAGAGAGGGAAGGGAAAGATGTGGCAGGGAATAAGCAGTGATGTTTAGCCTGAGACAGGACTTGGGTCCATACTGTTTATTTGGTAGGTGATCCCAGGAACCGTGGGGGGGAGTGACGCAGGGAAGAGAGGAAGCCAATGAAGGGCTTGTTGACCAGCAGGTGCTGGCAGTGGATGGGAGTCTTCTGCTGGGGACCCTTCTGAGAGACTGTAGCACTCTCCTCAGAATGTCCCAATGAAGAGTGAGGAAGTGAGGTAACTGGTTCCCCAATGCCCCTCTCCTGTTTGAGAGTTGTTCTCGACTCAGGGCATCAGCTCCCTGGCACTGTGGGCCGCCCTGTGAGGGCTGAGCATGACCCCGTGGGCAGAGGAAGCCCCCAGACACGGACGCACAGCTGCCTGGTGTGAAAGGCTGCAGGCACGGCTGTGAACTGGAGCTGAGGTGGCCTCCAGGTGGTCTGATGGGATGTGGAGGGGCACAGACAGCATCTGCTATATTGGAAACTCCCCCGACCACACTGACATCCACGTGGCAGGACCTGCCAGCTCTGTGCTGGCTTCTTATACACGACTCCATTTAATCCTCGCACCAGCCTGGTAAGGTAAGTATTTATGTCTCCGTTTTACAGAGCAAATTGATGCTGGGAGAGGTTAAGTAACTGGCCTCAATCTTGTGGGTGGTCAAGCTGGGAGTCCCACCCAGGTCATCTGATCTGTACTCCCCATCGCAGTCCCTGGAGTTGGGGCTTAAGGAGACAGGAGCAGAGTGAGCCCTATCTCAGCAGGGGACATGGCACAGTGTCATGGTGGAAAGAGGGTTACATTCTCCCCCTGTGTGCTGGGCATTGAAGGATGAATCAGAGTGCACTGGGCTAAGGAGAAGGGAAAGGAACTTCACACAAAAGGAATGGTGTGAACAAAGGTACAAAGCATAGGTACGGTGTATCTGGAGAAAGCTGACTGTGGCTAGATCCAAAGGAGGCAGATCCTGGGAGGAACAAGCTGGAAAGTTGATAGGGCCAGATCACAAATGGAGAAAGTTTAGGCTCTGTCCTGCAGGTAGTAGGGAGGGACTGGCAGCTCTTAAGCTAAGAATGATAATCAGGTTTTGGATGCTCATGGCCAGGTGGACAAGTCAGGGTCTGGATATGAGGGGGCCAGTTAGAGTTTCTCCGAGAGCCCTGCCACGACATGAGCAATGGGTACTTGTGGGGCACATGCAGTGAGGATGGGGAGAGAGGCAAGAAACCTCCCGTGGACTATACTGGTGTTGGTCATCAATGAGATGTGGAGGCCACAATCCCCTGCACGTCACACTTGCAAATGAGACTGCTCTGCCATTGAGATCCGTGGCACCTGTATGGCCCTGTCATTGAAGAACTGTGCCCCAAGATGCCCTAAGACCCCAGGGACAGCTGCGAGGGATCACAGGCACGCTTCAGGCCTCACATGAGGGTGTAGAAAACGAATACATGTCACGCACAACTTTTTTCAAACACAAAAGGGAAATCTGGTGTCCTATGGCTTAAAAATCTACCTTTTGACATAATTTACTTTTTTTTTCAGTAAAAAAAAAGCTCCACTAAGGTATAATTTTCTAGGCTAAATATCTGTCAGTGTTTCTTTTACATTTAGTGTCTGTTTCCTTATTTGCCATGACCAAGAGTTATTTCTCTTACCTTTAGACTTTAAGTGGGTCATCAGTTTTGTTTTGTTTTCATGCCTGTAAAATAAAGAAATAGCCTAAGTCCTAAAAAAACACAACCAGACTAATATTTTTACAATGAGCACATTGAGGAAGAAGCACTGTTATTCACTGAAAGGCCTGAACTTTACATTTATTTACCAAATTTTATAAGCAAAAAGAAAACGTTGGGACCCATATGCCTTGGTGGGAGGGTCACTGCTGCGAAGACATCACCCCCTGTCCATATGTCCCCTTGGTCCTGCCCCACCCGTGGGGCCCATGTTCTTCCTGGAGGATGATCACATGGCCACCGAGGCAGAGGACTGATTTCCCTGCAACAGTCCTTGGACAACACTGACGTGTAAAGGTTTAGCGCTTTTAAGTAAGCGAAGAGCAGAATACCTCACGTAGGAAATTGAAGATGTTAGAATTCTTGAATGCTGGTTTTGTTAAGCAGTGTTGGAGGCAGTGCGTAGGGAAATGGGGAGGACCACGGGAGGTATTGGAGGGTAACTTGGCAGGACCTAGGGGCTGATCAAGCTGGTGAGGAAGTTAAAATACTTACCTCAGTTGAGCCAGTGGCAGCAATACTAAGAGTTTAACAAAGGAGTTCAAAATAGACATGTGGTAGGAGAAAAATGCAAGTATCATGCACATCTATGCTTAGGATTCTGTGTATCAAATACATAAACATGCTGGTTTCTGTAGCAACTAGTACCTAGTGACTTGTCGACTAAAGCCAATATGACAAGCAAACTGGCCCTATGGGATATGATTTCTCCATGTGCCTTTTCAGGAGCTACTGCAATTTTAATGAATTTAAAAGTCCCCTCTGAGAGCATCATTTGAATTTTTTTATTATGCTTAGATTCTTTAAGGCTTGTACTGAATGGTCAAAGGAGATACTAGACAAGAAACTATTACCCTGTGCTGGGTGTTTTGCTTTACACCGTGAGCTGCCACTGCTCTCCTGCTGGCCAGGCCCTGCTCCTCTGGATGCAGGAAACGCTGTGAATTCATCTTTTCCTTCTCTCTGGGCCAAGTCTGGTTTAACCTATGGCTTAAAAATCTGCCTTAATTTATTTTGTTTTTCTAGTAAACAAAGCTCCACTAAGGTATAATTTTCTAGGCTAAATATCTGTCAGTGTTCCCTTTAAATTTAGTGCCTGTTTCCTTATTTGCCATGACTGTGTAGCGCCCCCACCATTGCTCCATGAAGAGCAGAAGATCCCTACAGCCATCTGGAAGCTGATAGTCGTGGTGCTGCCAGGAATGTGGGGAGCTGCCAGGAAGGTGAAGCTACAAGAAACCATGTCACAAAAAGTGCACACACCCGTGCACAGGTACAATAAATGCAGCTGTGGGCTGTATCTATTTCCCCACCTCCCATTCCTGGGGACATGGAGCGAGGTGCTGGAGGGGAGGCAGATTATAAAATGCTGGTAGGGGTGCAAAGAGAGGTTGATTTGCCAGCCACAGGCAGAACAAGTGAGATCACTGACAGCTGGGAGAACTGAGACAGTGGGCAATGCTTCACCACTGAGGGAGCAAGGTGTGGACTCTGCTGTGAAAGACAGAGAGGACTTCCCAGGCCTGGATGAGGGACAGGATGTGGTGGGTGGGGCATCAGGGAGCCCGACACAGGAGCAAGGATACAGAGGCAGGCAAGTTTGGGCCAGGTCCCCATGGTCCCAGGTCATGTCTCTGGGCTCCAGAAACATATACGGTGCCCACCTGGTGGCTCCACTTGGCTCCTTCAAAGTGCCTCATGGTCAACATTCCCATCTATGACCAAACTCATCATCCTCCAGCACAGTCCTCTCTACCCCCAAAACCCAACCCTTCCTCCTGTCTCAGCAAATGGCACCCCCAACCGACTAGTGTCTCCCAAACCCCTCTCCACGCCTACTCAGCTCCTGGGGTCCGGCCAAGTTACCCTCCAACATTTCCTGTGGTCCTCACCATTTTCCCTATGCACTGCCACCAACACTGGCCAACAAAACCAGCATCTCTTGTTGCATCCCTCCAACAACCTCCTAACTGGTGACACCACACCCACCTTTGTCCCCCTACGATCCATTTTCCACTAAGCAGCAAGAATCAGCTTTTCTTTTCTTTCTTTCTTTTTTTTTAGAGACAGGGGCTCACTTTGTTGCCCAGACTAGAGTACAGTGGCATCATCATAGCTCACTGTAGCCTCCACGGAACTCCTTGGCTCAAGGGATCCTCCAGCGTTAGCCTCTGGAGTAGCTGGGACTGCAGGTGTGAGCCATCATGCTTGACAAGACTGAGCTTTTCAAAGTGAAAATCTGATCACTTCACTTTTTGGCTTGAAACTCTTCAATGCCTTCCTACTTGTTTTGGCACAAAGACCTAAATCTGCAACAGTGCCTCCAAGGTGGATGCCCCTATCGATGGTCTCCTGAGGCCGCCTTCCCTATTCCCCACCCCCACCGTTAATGCCAAGTCCTCATCAAAGCTGCTGTTTCATACCCATTTGTGCAGCTAACTAATGTGCTACCACTCCCCTTCTAGACTGCCAGCTCCATGAGGTCAGTGATCATACCTGTTTCAGCTTGCCTGGGTAGCTCAGTGCTTAGCACTTTACAGGTGCTCAGTTAATATGTGTAGAATGAACAAGGGAACCTCACTAAGCACACAGCCCAGCTTAAAGGCAACTGATCAATATTCAACAGTACAATATTTGATTTGCATGTTTCTACTTAGTATGTGACTTCAGAATCACATTGTTCGAGTTTATTTAGCTTCCCTGCTGGCAAAGAAAAAAAAAAAAACCCAGAAAAGCCAAAGGAGGAAAAAAGAGACAGAAAAAGTCACGAATAATGCTGCAAACATGGCCACATGCAAACCATCTATGCACATGAGGGTCAGTGGTCACTTAACTCATTAAAAGCAAGTCAACCAGCAACACTGAGTCCCATGGTGGAGATGATCCACCGAGCATTTCGGGAACCCACACCTGTGCACAGGGCAGTCTAGGCAAAAATGAATTCCAGAAGCCATGTCTCCTCAAGGTCGGTTGAACTTGCTTTTTCTGTTTGTCCCATGGTTACTTACACAGTGTGGCTCTGAGAACATTTAAGTCACAGGAAGCCAGTAAACGTCCCAGTGAAATGTGAATTAATTGCATAATGGTTGTTAATTGTCTGTTTTATTAGTTTTCTCACAAGAAATGTGTCAGAACTAAGTGTGCATAGTCTACCCACTGAGAAGAGCAGAGCTTTCCAGTGTTTTCTACTCCCCCCTCACAACTAAGGGGCAATTATTTTTCCGTTTGAGAACTCATCTCTGAAAGTCAATGTGGCACTGCAATTCAAGGTTGATTTTTATCACACACAATTCTTAGGGCCAACATGTCTTTCACTGGGTCATTACCAGTGTGTAAAGCTAAGGCAAGGCTGACAGGGAAAGCATGGGAATTTTCTCTGGAGTGCTGGATGGAGCCAACTTGTTTAGCTACTATAGTAAATAAAAGAAAAACAAAAATAAATTCATTAAAGTAAGGAAAGTCAAAGTCATAGGCCATTGGATATGGTCACCATGCTCCATGAAATGTGCTTGGAATCCCAGTGCCTAATCTCTGAGTGTGTGGAAGTGATGTTTCTATCTGATACGGCAGAGGGTGGCAAAGGTTTTCTGTAAAGAGCCACATAGGAAACACTTTAGGCTTCGTGGGCCACAGGGCCCACAACTCCAGTCTGTGGTTGTAGCACAAAAATAGCTGTAGACAATTTGTAAACTAATATACGTGGCTATATTTCAATTAAACTTCATTAACAGACACTGAAATTTGAATTTCATATAACTTTCAGGTGCCATGAAACATTATTCTTCATTGACTTTTTTTCCCTAACCATTTAAAAATGTAAAAACCATTCTTAGCTTGTAGGCTGTGCAGACCCAGGCAGTGGTCTGGGCTTGGCTCAAGGGCCATAACTTGCATGTTGTAAAAAACTGCCAACATGAGATGCCTGTGCAGCAAACCAAGAAGCCTGCTTTTCCCCTGCACGGTCTCTCATGGGTAACTCTTGGGAGCCCCAGGTATAGGTTCGGAGTTTTTTCCCTAGAAGTTTACAATTAGATTGGAGGTCCTAATTCAAAATAAACCATTTTCAGGTAAGACATCATAGATAATTGAGTAAATTCAAATATAACCATGTTCCACTGGTCTCATTATAATGGGACAATTATCTGCAGATTTTTCCAATGGGTTTGGTAATTTTTTCTCCCAGCTGTACTGTGAACACCAAGTACCCCATCAGAGAGATACTTAATTGTTACCATCGTGCTATCTTGACTTTATCACATATCTTCCCTCTGTCTATTCATTAAGCCACCTTATTTTTGGATGCATTTTGGTAATTGCTTATAAATTCCCCTGCTATTGATAAACCAGATTAGGACAATTCTAATCAAAGTCACTTTTGTTCTTGTCCTTGTTGAGTTTAAGAAGTTAAGGTCAGCCAGGACCTTAACAGAACAGGGCTTATCTAAGAGCAGCCATGGCACAGAGCAAACACCCTGTATCTGTAATCACGATGACAGTGCCCTAACAAAAATAGTAAGAATTATGTGTATTAGCTGCTCATTTTATAGGAGTAAGAGGTTAACATAGCTAGAAATGGTCTACATAAGTCAACATAAATACAAAATTAGATGGCAAGGATTACTGTAAGTGTTAAGTTTTGCTTTGTGGAGCCAGCAAGTAGAGACAAAAATGAGGCACAGAATATCTAAGACTAAGAAACACACTATTGAATCAGAGCAGAGAATTTACGGATTATCAACCCAGAGCCTTCACTGTATGGGTAGTTCAGCCCAGAGAGGTTGAGATGTGTCCTAAGACACACAGAGGCAGCTGGTGGTGGAGAAGTGGAACAAAGCGCTCTTCCTGGGACACTAACGCTTATCAAATGCACACGTTACAAACACCTGTCCCCACAGGGCCTCCTGAGAAGCGGCAAAATGCCAGAGCAGGGAGAACCATGTCGCAGTGTGTGACTGGTTGTGTGAGCTGCTTTCAGAAGCTCAGATAGTGTCAGCTCTAGGGCTAGACAGACTCGGCTCCCAGTGCTCAACTCTGCTCATTGTGTAGTCCTGGGCAAGTTCCCTACCCTTCTGAGCACCAGTCTTCTTGTCTGTAAAACAAGAAATTATAATGCCTTCCTGGAAGTGTTCTGATAAATTAAGAGATAATCCCAAGTGGGAGCCGCACACAGCAGCCTTCAGTAAGCGCTGGTGCTATGCTGTCATCGCAGTTGGATGAACAAAAGCATGTGCTTGGCTTGGTGATATGCAGCCCTAGGTTCTCAGTGGAGGTGGTGAGTACTCAGGCACAGAGGCAAGGAATGGTGAGGTTTGGAAACAGACGGAGAGGAGACAGAACTGAGATGCGTGAAGTTTCCTTCTTGAGGGGCATGATGGCTGGAGCACTCAGGATGAGGACGAGACGAGGAAGCTGCCTCAGCCAGGCCTTCCACAGGCAGGGGCAGAGCATTTAGTCTCAGTTCTTCATTTGTTTGTTTGTCCATCTACCCACCTGCCCATCATCCATCCTCCCAGCAAATACAACAATAAATTAAGGGTGGCACCATGCATCAGGCTGTGTGCTAGGACTGTGGCAGAGAACAAGACAGAACTCAATCTCTGTCCTCACAGTGCTCATGTCCTAGTGGGGGAGACTGACACCAAAATAATAACTGTGACACAGGCCAAAAAGGGCAACTGAGGGGTTGGCTGAGAATTGATGGCAGAGAAACTGGATGTTCCAGGCCCCCCAATATGTACCAAGAGCCACCATGATCTTGTCAAGGTCAGGGCCATAAGCCAGACACTCTTTCATCAGCAGATAAGACGGCCATCAGGAAAGGACCCCAATAAGGCTCTCTGTAAGTATGTGCACCCAGGTTCTGCCTCCTGAAACTGTAAATGCAGAGTCTAGGAGCAGAGAGGTCATAATCAAAGTTGACTGCCAGAGTCCCCTTGAAAATATGAGTCAACACACACACACACACACACACACACACACACACACACACACACACTCATGCAGCTCAAGTATGTGATGCCACACAGTGGTGAGGGCACTTGTGCAACTGACTTTTATAGAAAGGAACACTGGAGTGACAGTGGAGCTATAAACATTGATGATCACTCACTCAGAAAGTTCAACGGTTATCTAGCACCGGTGATTAAGAAACTGCCCAACCCAATGAGGCGCTCACACTGGGTGGAGTGTAGGTACCAGCAAGTGGCTCCTACCCCTGCGCTACAGGTGATAATAGAAATAACCATGGGTGCCACGGGGCACGGTGCATATCCTGTATAGTCAGTACTTCTACTTAGGAAACTTTCAGAAGGGTGAGGTAAGCCTTGAAACATCTAAAAGGCATCAACCAGCCAGGTGTGGTGGCTCATACCTATAATCCCAGCACTGTGGGAGGATCACTTTAGGCCAGGAGTTTGAGACCAGCCTGGGCAACATGGTGAGATCCTGTCTCTACAAGAAAATAAAAATAATTAGCCAGGCTTGGTGGTGTGTGCCTGTGGTCTTCGCTACTTGGGAGGCTGAAGGGGGAGGATTACTTTAGCCCAAGAGTTCGAGGTTACAGTGAGCTACGATTGCACTGCTGCATGTCAGCCTGGGTGACCGAGCAAGGCCCTATCTCAAAAAGAAATAAAATAAAATAAGATAATTAATTAATTTTTTAAAAAAGGTATCAACCAAGTGAAAGAGTGGGGCAGGGCATTCCAGCAAAAGAGTAGGAATAAAGCCAGGGACATGAAATAGTATGTTGTTATGAGGGTGTGATACATGGCCTAGTGCTGTTAAGAATGTTCACGATATAGCAAAATTGCACTGTGCCCCGTGAATAGATACAAATGAAAAATAAATGCAACAATAAAGATTGTTCATGAGCAGGAAGGCTTGGGGAAGCCGGCTGGCAAGGGTGGGCAGGCCAACCATGCTTAAGGGGATGTTGGCAAGCAGGGCCCCTTGAGAGATTTGTAGCAGCAGAGGTAGGTATTGGATACTCATTCCTGGCACTAAGTGGGGAGGAATTTGGAGAACAGAGTATGTGATGTCCTAATATTTGTAACACACTGATTTTCAACTTCATGGTCAATATCAGTTTTTTTTAAAGAAAAATATCCATAGCCCATTACCAAACATACCCAAGTTATTGTGACTTTGAGGCGATGTCTGGAGTTTGGCAATGAGACTCTGAGGGCCCTGCCAAGAGCAGTCTATGGTGTCCAGGATAACAAGGAATGGCTCCCAGTGGGAAGTGTGCTTCCAGTTCTAAGGTCTTATTATAAGGCTGAAAATAACTACTCTTATGAAAAGACATGGTCTATGGATTGTGAATTCTAAAATTTTTAATGATTTTGACTGCTAGCTGAAATCAGTCTTAAAATTTCTCAAGTAGCATAATCAGCTGGAATTTTCCTCAAAACAGACATGTTTCTGAAATATAGAAGGGGGGAAAAAAGCCAGAAAGAAAAAATCCCAAAGACCGTGCTAACAAATTTCTGTAAATATTAAGTTTTACAGGCCCACCAGGCTGAGACGCTTTTAATTTGACAAAGTCTGAGCGCCCCCTGATGGTTAATCAGGGGTCCTACAACATATACCATTTTTAGCTGGTTGGGGTCAACTTGTTAACTTAGTCCCTTCAAATAATAAAGCAAGTGATTGTTCTTATGTGCACTGTACAGAAAAAAAATATGTGGGCTTATGATAAGAAATATGGAATTATTTAGGAAGCTGCTAATTCAGTATAATTTAAGGAGAATGTAGTTTTGCCAAGCCTATGACAGAGAAGGGTACTTTTACAGGAGAACCTAAAGGACTTCCAGGAAAAACTCATTTTTATTTCATTGGACTACTGGTTCCTTGTGATCTTTATGTTATCCCAGGGGAAATGGCACAGTGACCAGGCAAGAAGAGACAATGCCATGGCCCCCATTAGAGACTCAGCTGCAGGCTGGCACCCTCCGCTGGCCACTCATGTCACTGCAGGGCTGGCATGGAATGCCACCCACGGTGGCCCTGCCAGGGTGCAGTGGCTGGGTGACTTCTGCTACCTTTACCCCAGGCAATTATGTTGCAAGCACATACCCTTTTCTTTTGGTTAAACATTATCTTGATCCAACCAGTAAACTGAATTTACAAGGCAGGAACCAGTAAGCTTAAGTTACAAGGCAGGCTGTTAAAATATACTCTCCATTGAATAAATGGATCGGGGGACTGAAAACCGCTTCCTAGGGAAGGTAAAGCAAGACAATGTCTGCAGAGGAGAGGAAGCTCTGGCATGCACCCCTGAACAAAAGGGAACAAGTGGTCTTTACTCGGAGAACGGCTTCCTATTAGGACTCACTCCTTCGTACATTATGCCTTTCATCCCCACTCAACCACAAAATGATTTTGCTGAAGCAAATACAATGGTAGAAAAAGATTTACACTGAAAGAATCTTTAATAATAAACTGTTGCCGATCTGCCTACTTGCCCGTGATTTATAATACAATAAACATCGGATTCTATTACGGCTCATGCACTGAAGCTGCTGCTCTGAAAAACGGAATATGAAAGCACCCGGACCCCACCACCATCACCATGAAATGAGCATGTATAAATGTGCTAAGAGTATCTCTTTGCATCTTTTATAGCTTGTGTGTATTAATCTGTAACGCTTATTAAGAAAGTCATTGCTATGCAAAGCAGCACCCAATCCCTTTCTCTGGCTTTTCAACAGGAGTGCACTGTTTAGCCAATAGGACGGACCCTCTGGCCCTCATTCTGCATTCATCACAGGCAACATTTGCACAATGTATCTCTCAAAGGCGGCTGAAAAGAAGGCCTTAATACTCATGTAAACAACTGCAAACCAATTACTTAATGAATCAGGCCCACACATAATGAGGTGCAGACAAAGAGCTATAAATGCATTTTTGCACCCAAGCCGCTGCTTTAAAGTAAAATCCCTCAGCTGTAGTTTGGGCTTAACTAGCACATCATAATTATTGTCTCTAGGACATCAGAGGAAGCCTTTTTTTTTTTTAAGGTCCAGCGGGTCTCTCTCTCTCTCTCTCTTTTTTTTTTTGAGGTTGCTCATCAGCTCACTGACAAAATAGAGCAAAGAAGAATTTTTAAAAGTGCTACAGCAGCACTGCACTGTTATGTTTATTCTCAAGTACTGGGTTTCGAGACCACTTGTAAAAGCAATAAAGCACAAGGAGTGACTGCAGTAAGTGGGATCCTTAAATGTAAGCCTCTAAGAAATTTCAGTGAATCCAGGCACAAACAGCAAAACCGGAGCTCTCCAAAGCCCAGGGTGGCATATTAACAACACCAAACCCAGCACAAGAACCAAACCGTGACAAACAGCACGCCAAACCCACGCTCTCGATGCCCAGACCCTTACATCACTGGATTATTATCAAGTGTCTAAAACTAAGAGTTCCTTGAAGACCTTTTTGTGATGGTGTTTTTCTTTTTAAAGGGAGTGATGAGATTACTTGTAATTTATTAGGAAATTAATTTTATGCAAAAGCAATAGTAATAAACAAAAGGCCTCTGTCTCAATTTAAAGGGGAAAAAAGTTTAGTGAAATATAAATATTTAGTGAAATATAGAAATATTTTCACAAAATATGAAATTACCAGGCTGAGAAATGTTCTACAAAATCCAATTGCTTTCCGAATGCATTTAAATATTGCCCAAATACCCAAAGAAAGCTTAAGAATTGGGTTTTTTAGTGCCTCTAAAATATAATGGAGACAAACACTTCTAACAATCTTTAAAAACTAAAGAGATGTATTATTAAGCCAAACGGTAACATTTAACCCTGAAACTATCTGTATCTATCTGTAGAATTTATTGTCTTTAAATGAAATTTAAAAAATTTCTTTTAGAGAACCTCAACTTGAATTTATAATATAATCATAGAAATATAATACTTTACCACTCTTCCTGTCCAACTTATCTCCCACTTCCTTAAAAAATATGGATGAAAACCCAAGTATTAGAGATAATAATAGTTATGGATGAAAACCCAGGTATTAAAGATAATATAGTTTTTGATAATTAAATGAGTATTTCCCTAAAATTGAACTTTTCAAGTTACTAAAAGCAAGAATTTTAGAAAATCAATCTCAGTTTAATATATTCCGGGTCCTGTAATGTTTTTACAAATATAAATGAAAATGTAATTTTTTTCATTTTAAAAATACTACAGTTTTAGATCAAATTATTTTATCTTATGGGACATTATGTGTTACATTAGAAGTGCGAAGTTCCTCTTTCAAAATTTCATTGGGATAAATAGTTAATTCACAAGTAATGCAATCATCTAAAGGACACCTTTTAATGAGCAATGCAATTATGAAAGGAAACTTGTTATCCTGTTTTAAATGATATTTAGCCCAAAGCCAAAGGGTAGATATTTCACCAGATGATTGCTTATATTCCCATCTATAAATTCTAAGTGACTTGAAGCCACTGCATGATTAGTATTTTATGTTGATGACAAATTTAACACACTTATCATTGCTCAAGCAACTTACAAGAAGTGCTATGGTTTAACAAATGTGAAAAGATAAAATATGTTCTTTATGGAAAAGAAAGTATCAGAAAAGGAAAGAATAATCTAGCCTAAATACTTGGTAAAAAAGAGGAATATAAAAAGGAATATCCAGCAATTGCTTGTTTATATATCAGCCATCTCAGAAAGAAGAAACATGCCACTTTATTTCTTTTAAGGCCTTATGTTTTCTCTCTGCCCTTTTTCTGACAACCTCCATTGTGTGGTCTCTAAGCAGTCCTACTGAGAGCAGCTGTAGACGCTAATTTGTGGTTCACTGAGGTGTCAATTGAGTCTTAAACCAAGGAAACAACAGCTGCAAAACAATACTTGGCTCTGGTGCAAATATTTTCAAAGGTAGACTAAAGTTTCAACTGTTATTTTAGATAAACAAAAACCCAAACCATAACCCTCCAAGTCACAAAACAAAATAATATGCAGCCAGAGTTTATTCATCATGTAGTGACATTTCTCATCTTGTTGTTGCTATTCAGAAAGGCTTTCATGACTTTACCTTGACAAAGGACTTCCTTCCCTAGATGAAAAACTAGCTTCCGAAGTGATTTTGTTAGTTGTCTTTGTCTTGAATGTACTGCTGCCAAAATTCAAACCTGTAATGAGCACAGACACGGAGAGTGTGCGTTAGCTGTCATGCAACAACGAAACGAAACGAAACAAAACGAAGAAGCAGCCTCACAATAACTTTGGTGAAACAAATGCCAACAGAGGAAGATGCTGTTCAAGCCTCAGAAGGCAAGGAAGCTTCTGAGGCAAGGAGCAAAATGTTGGTAGAATACTGAAAGGAGTGTGTGTGGGGGGTGGGAGGATGGGGGGTGTTCCTGTGATACTCAAACAGATGCCCCAAAAAGTAAAAAATAAAATCACCCAAAGAGCTTAATTTTAAATGGCCAAGATGCACATGTAAACACATGAGTCTCTATTAAGGCACAAAGCACTGGATAATTCTCATTGTTATGATGCATCAGCAACAAACCAGGTCTCAGAAATACCTGACACCCTGGATGACAGTTATATACCTACCCACCCTTAAGCCTCTCTTCCAAATCCTCTATTTTTCACCCACAGAGGACAATGAATGTCCATCGAAAACCATCAAGGCCACTCTTTAACCAGCCTACAAAGGTTGAGGAGGATGCACAATTTACCTCTTTCCCTGAACTTGACTATCCCCACAATGCCCCCACCTGCAGGGGAATCCCTGAATCCCTGATCTCTGCCTCCTGGAGTCTGCTTCTCAACTGTCAGTCACCCAAGATCACAGCTCATGCATGGGCATCTTTGCAAAAGGCATTTGCTGACTTTCTAACCTGTAACCTGCCTGCCTGAATGTTTAACCTCTGCAGCAAAGTGAGTCTCTTAACAATGTATCCACATTCAGCCCAAAGAGGGTTTCTACATGTTTAACAGGACATGGTCTTTTAAGACTTGAAAACTATGGTTAAAGGTTTAAATGGCTTTCCTTACTGACAGGTCTAGAGACCTAAAATAGCTCACTCTTAAAGTAACTGAAACATGCACTGCTTCTTCGCTAGTTAGGTTTGGGGGTAGCTCGTTGAGTTGAGTGCACATCCCCACCATTACCTATAACAATGCTGTGAAGTTTCCCTCCGCTCTCCCAACCCACTTTCTGCGTCTCTTTGGAGCTCCAAGAAGTCCCCGAGATCAGAGAGAGAATAGGAGTGAAAAGGCAATGCACGGCCAAAGGTAAAATGAATCCCAGAGGCAGTATCTAACTATAATCACAGCAAACACCAGCAGAAGCACTTCCATGATTCTAATTCCAGAAAATCTGGAATCTTACAAAGCACACAATGTAATTTTGCATATGGAGTGAAGTAATTGGATCTAGGGGTGCTTGATTATACAACTCATAGGTGTCATTTCATTTATAAGTAAATTAATAAAAATGCATTATTAATAGTTCCATAATTTTTTATACACATCCAAGGGACAACTTATGTCAAATTTACTCATCCTTTGCACTTGTCCAATTAACTATCCAAAATATACTTAACAAAAAACAGATTTGTGGAGTTGCCTTCCAAACTGTATGTCTGCTAACCAGCTATAATATTCAGAGCAAGGCATCAGTCCCCTGGGGCCTCATTTGTAAAAGGATGGGGTGGGATAAATACCTTCTAAGATCCCTCTGGATTCTAATTCTGTGACTCAAGTGTGAAGAAGGTGATGAAAAGCAAATAGTTCAGAGTTTGCAAGTTATATCTTTCCAAAGTGATGATGCCTTCCATCAGGACAGAGACTCTGTTTTATTTCTCAATAAACTACAATGTCTTACGTTTGCAGAGTTCAAGTAACCACTACTACCACCACGATGGCTCTCACCGGGGGTGTTTTGCTACCAAGCACTATACTGTGCATTTAACATGCAGTAGCTCACTGAACCCCTCAAAACAATCAGAATAACTGAATTCTGTAGCAACCGATCCTACTACTATTATCTAGGAAATAGCTCTCTAAACACAGACAGCTAAGTCTGCTGCACCATAAGTATGTGACTAGAAAATGTCAGTCTGAAGAAGAAATCTTTGAGGCAATTGGGAAATCTGAATGTGGACTGAGAATTATTCATTCTGATAGGTAAAATTATGGCATGGTGGGTATATAAAAATAAGAAAGCCATTAATGTGTATTTCCTTTTATATTAATCCATTTTACTTTGACAAAGGGGGCTGAGGTTACTTACAGTTTAAAAAATGGTATAAGAAAGGAAAACCACAGAAAATAATAAATGCACAAGACAGTATTTAAAAAAACAAAGAAAATTACAATTTAAAAAACCCCTCTAAATTGAAGGAACTATAATTAAGCTTAAAATGGAGCTTTCCTGGAATTTATAATCTTTTCATTAAAAGAACTCAAAATGCCCCAGCATTCTGGTGAGGGAAGGCAGCCCAGCACAACACCACCCTTTGGATGATTAAGAGGCTGGGAGACTGGGGAAGAGAGAGAATGTGAGGCATCTCCTGTGGTGGTTAGTGACAAGTTACTTTCATGACATGTCAGACAGAATGGCCTGTAAGGGCCATTGCCATGCTGGGGCAGCATGTATCCAGGATAAAGGGCTCTTCCAAATGTCTGTTTCCTAAGGATGAGAAAGTACTCACTTATTCTGACCTGGTGACAGCTTGTTACAAAGAAAACTCCAGAAACCTTCAAGGAATGACTCCCCCTCCCTGAACACAGCACTGGCTGCTGCCCTTGGCACCTGGACACTGGCTTTGAGTATGACTCTGCCCTTACTCACCTGACAATTGTGATACAGAAGCACTGGCCTTTTGAAATTTGTCTTCAGTTAGATTTGTATTATCCTGAAGGGTAGACTTCTTCAGCAACTGGTAGGCTTTTGTTTCTATAGATTTTTAAAAAAGCACAGAAATACTGAATTTTCTATGGCCAGAGAAAAGTTGCTTAAATTCTGAGATTAATGCTTTTCAAATGCATGCAAATTATTTTTTTGAAATTCTGAAAACAAACAAAATATAATTTAGCTGAACACACGTTTCAAGACTAAAAGACAAGTTGTATGAGTTTATGTGAAATGGCTGAATTCCAGTCATTATTTTGAGTGTGTCTGTGGATAGGTTTAACATCATAGTAAAATAGTTTCTCTTCCCTCTGGGCCTTACAGAAGCAGCTACAGGAATGAACCAGAAGAGACAGCACTGACTTTCTAGGTGGTCAGGTCCCTTGGGTGCTTCCTGACCTGGCTCTCAGGCTCTCCCACTCGAGTGTGGGGGCTCTGGGAAAGGGCTGGGGGTACGGGGAGGTCAGGAAGGGCAGTGGTAGCAGGATGAGCTCAGAGTCCCACAGCTGAGGAAATCTCCCCAAAGCTTGCTATGGGGGAAGAGAAAGAGTGGATTTGCAGGGAGCAACAGCAGCCTGGACCTGGCTTGTGTTCACAGGCTGCCCTTGGCCATGCAGGTCTTCTAACAGCATTTGCTGTAAGCTAAATTGGGGAAGACTGTTGGGAAAAACTGCAAACAAAATTTACACAAAGAACCCAACTGACACAACCTTCCTCATTACTTTAAGTCTCGAGGGAGGCCACCTGGATAAAATGGCAGACAGGAAATTAGAGTTTTAGCATAGACATAACAAAACAGCATCCATGTCCACATCTTCAATGTGGCCACAAAAGGATTCCTGCTGTCAGTGCCAGCAACTGGCCTGGCAATCAGCTGCATTCCTGCTTTTGTTGGCTCAGTTTAAGAACTTAACCATGAGCCCCTTGTTACTGGATTAAAACTATCATCACACTGAAAAATAAAAATATAACATATCTTGTCCTACTGAAAACCAATCAAGATAAAAATGAGTATTTAAAATGAGCATCATACTTTAGAATATTAAATACTATAGAACTAAAATATGTACAGATCAGAGATTCTTAACTCAGAAGATAATAAATTCTAAGGCAATCCTTTTTAACATTGTTGGATTGTGAAATCAGTTTGGGATGCTGGAACTAGTATTTTGAAAAATGTAATGAACACCGGATGCAGTGCATGCAGAAGGGAAAGTACTATTTCATGTAAGGTGTAGGTACGTGTGTGAGTGAGTATGACCTGTAGTGGAAAGTGTTTCCTGATGAGGTTGGTCTCCTCCAGCTAATCCTAACGTCTGTGTTACTTTGCATGTGCTGTAAGGTAATTTTGGGAGAAGGAAGATATTAATAAAATCAAAGACAGAGTGTCTGAACTGTAAAGAATCACTATCAAAAAGGTGAAAATGTCCTGCTTTTATTATATAAAAATCAACCAGGCCAGACGTGGTGGCTCATGCCTGTAATCCTAGCACTATGGGAGGCCGAGGTGGGAGGATTGCTTGAGCTCAGGAATTCAAGACCAGTGTGAGCAAGTAAGATTCCATCTCTACTAAAAATAGAAAAATTAGCCAGGAGTGGTGGTGCATGCTTGTAGTCCCAGCCACTCGGGAGGCTGAGGCAGGAGGACTGCTTGAGCCCAGGAGTTTGAGGTTGCTGTGAGCTAAGGCTTGATGCCATAGCACTTGTCCAGGTAACAGAGTGAGACTCTGCCTCAAACAAACAAACAAACAAAAAATCAACCAAAACGTGTTTCAGCTTTTAGGATACAAACCCAGATCTTCATGAAACTTATTTGGCCAAGGAAAAGATAGCAAAGACAGAAACTGAACAAGTAGAAAAAAAGGAGCAGTTTCTTGATTAAACAAAGTCTCCCGGCTGTCGGAGGCTGGAGCTGGGTCTCAGGTCCTCTTGATTATCTTAAGGTAAATCATTTAGCTCCAGTGAGATGGCTCTCCTGCTTCTCAGAAACCAGAGGAACATGTGTCATTGACGTTCAAGAGAGGATTTCTGTGAGAAACATTGAGCTCGTAGTCCTGAGGTAATTTTAGATTTGTGGGGATTAAGCATTCTGCCCAAATACAAGATCCTGCTGATGTTATTGCTGGTCTGAGTCTACTAGCAACGGAGGAAATTACCAATGTGAAGTGAATTCACTTTTAGCAACATGGGACCATTTTAATACTCTGAAAAAGATAAGCCCTTTCCACGTTCTGCACACTGGTCTCCTTCCTTTCCTTCTAGATGGACTTGGGCTCTATAATTGGGCTTTCCCTTTAAGACTCTGAGTCTGCTTTCAGCTGATCCACAGTCTTGGAGATGGCTCACTCTTCTGTCCCACTCAACCAGAGCCCAATCCCTTTCCGACCATGCTCCTCCTTTGATGATTGTGTTTCATCCTCAAACCTCTGAGGCCCTTCTCCAAGTACAGTCACTGAAGCCCATTGGACAATTTTTATCTGGGAATCAGCTGCCCTGGCCTCAGTAATGAAGGGCTGGCAAAATCAGGCTGGGCACATTGCCTACCTCCAACCTCAATGCATGCTTCCTTCAGTGGTCTAAGGGCAAAGTGAAGTTTAAAAGGTATAAGGATTAAGCGCATTCACTTGGAGAACAGACACTGAGGCAGGAGCAGAGACACTGAATCAGCCGGAGAGGGTGGAGCTGCCAGCACTGCTGCCCTCTGCCAGCAGGACGCCTGTACCGAGGATCATATGCATCAGAACTGGAGTTGTTCTCCCCGTGCTATGTATCATCCCCTTACTTTAGTCAGAAGTGCTGCACAAAACAACATATGAAGGACTGAGAGATGATCCACATAGGAAAAACAAAATAAGGTTTGGTTAAAAAAAACCTAGGGGAGGTTGGAGGATACACAGCCTGCATAGAAACAAGGCTGGAGAAAGGAAGGAGGGTTCAAGGACATAGACACTGCACGTAGGCTGGACAAGGTGGGGACTATGAATGCAGATGCCTCTGGGGCCAAGTAGGTGCCACAGATAAGTGACTCTCACCAGGTGGGAACTGTGGCCAGCCCTGTGGCAAGCTAGAAAACACATGCCCTATCCATAGGGGATAGCTGTTCCCTGGCTATAGCCAATTGCTGCCAGATAGGAAAGTGGGCCTGCTCTGGCAAGACTTCTGCCTTTTCTTTCTTTCCTTCTTCTTCTTCTTCTTCTTTTTTTTTTTTTTAATAAAATACTGCACACGCCAAACAGAACATATTTGTAACCTTGAAACTAGACAGTCAGTGAGCAATTTTTTGTGTTCCCTGAAAGTGGTATAAGAACACGAAGGGAAAACCTGCAGCCGAAGAATATAAGCTTGATGTTAAGAAAAGATTTCATTATGAAAAGCTAGAAACCCTGGAACGCATTATCAAGGGAGGTTGCGACAGCTATATGAAGATTTTTAAGTAGCTGTCTGTTTTTTTAAAGATTTTTAAAAGATTTTTAAGTAGCTGTCTGATTTTAAGTAGCTGTCCATCAAATGGACCAGGTTTCAGACTCTTTAGAGGCAAGACAGTACTTTTTGCTAGGAGTTCCCAAACAATTCAGACAGCCTCCTGAAACAGCCTAGAAGACTTGACCAGGATGCCAATTTCATGAAGCAAAAGGGTAAAAGCTATGGACGTGATGTCTGTGGCAACTCAAGCTCAAGATTTTTGGAAGGAAAATAGTGAAGAATCAAGGGGTTAAAAGTGACACTCTGCTGCCTTACAAATTCAAAGTTATCATGAATGAACATACAAAGGAACAAAAGTAACAAATCTAGAAGTTCAAGTTAGCCTGCTATAAATGAGGAAGGGACAAGATTCACATTTCCAAGGGGAAAAGAATTTACTTTTCTCAACTGCGAGTAAACCGTAAATCTGAAAATTTGAGAATTGGGTGGTCAGTTAAGGCTTCACTTTCTATAACAGCCTGATTTAATACTCAAGGAAACACTTCCTCCCATTGGTAAAGTTAAACTCTCAGAAAATATTGAGTAGTGAAAACGAATAGATTAAAAAAAATTTCTAAAGAATAATTTTCAGCTGGAATGTTCTGGTATACACATAAACAAATACACATCCACGCTGAAGCTTTCAGTTCTGAATTTCTGAGTCAAGCATCTATTATATACTCAAACCTGTGCCAAGATTTAGTTTAAAAAGTAGAAAATATTGCAGCTTAAAACATAAAACAAGGCAAAGGGTTCCATCCCATGCAGTATCCAGCTCCAGGAGGTTAAAATCTATCCTCCCTATTAATTCCAGACTGATGATGTAATGAGATAAATATACTTTTCTCTACTTTGTTACATAAGCTGCCTGAACCCAATCATCTATCTTCCTGCAAAGTGCTAAAGGATCACTGAGACTGTTTTTTTTCTTTTTGATATGCATTTTCTGTCTAGCAAATAGAAACAGCTAGAAAAAGAAAGTGAAAACATGCTGAATAAAGGGAGGTAGGAGAGAGATGATGTTGAAGAGAGGAGAATGAAAAAGCCTCAACTTCTTATCTTTTATTCTCTTTTATATGCAAATGTACACCTGCTATAATACTTCTAAATCTACAAATAAAAAGAAAAAGAAAATATCTGATGAACAAGTGCTTTTAACAACCCATTACAAGAGCTAGATAAACACGTGGTTCACCAGCCTCTAAGGGGTGTCTCAGAGACAGGGAATCTGCCCATTGCTTTTGCAGAAATCTTTAATGAAAAAAAGAAGAGTTGGGCCCAGAAAAGGAATAACAAAGGGAGATGCAAACAATACTATCACTACAGCTAGGAGAAACCGACCTTGAACTGACAAAGAACTGGGCATCTTCGAGTAAGGAAGGATAATTACTATTCCTATATGAAGTATGCAGAAATTTAAAAAATGAATTTGAAAAATATTTTCCATCCATTGAGCTTCCCAGCATTGTTACTTTTCATGTATCTCAATACCCAAGTGGAGTTTTTTTCACATTACACTAGATGTGTTGCTGACACTGCAAACTCAGTCATTTTTGAAAAATAAAATAAAAATTGTGAGCTATATTTCTTAATTGATAAGATATATATTATCACTGAAAATCCAGAAATCGTTTGCCCTATAATCTGCTCAAATAAAAATGAGAAAATAGGATATGAGTGCTTTTGCAATTCTGAAAATACAAAAAAGTCATCTATAAAGAGGCAGTAAGTCTATGCAAGTATGAGATATACAAGTTTGGATGCATAAACAGAATCTCTTTTCATGTTCAAACTTTCTGCAATAAACTCCACCCCACCAGTAGACCTACGCCTGTAAATCCATGGGCAAGGTTGCTCTCTGCACTCTCAGGAAGAGAGGGCTGATGCATGAGAAGAGACATGAGCCACCTGGGACTGCTTCAGAAAATAGGGATTTATATTATAGTCTTAATTTCTGTGGGGCAGCTCAACAATGAAAGCTTAATATAAATACCAGGCTTGTAACTGACCTTTAACAAATGTTTCTAAAATGAAATGAAATAGTTTGCTGGTATTACTTTCTACATAAATTTATAACCACAGTGCTTGTCACTTAACAGCGTTCAATCTTGGGAGGTAGATTTTCAACTTTCAAACTCATGGAAACTTTGACTTTTCAAAGCTTAAGCAATCTCAGTCAGAAAGCTATATTTTATTGGTATAGTAGTTTTTCATAAAACAGTATTTTTAGCAATTTTAACTCAATGATTTATATAATGAGAGGAATCAAGATTAGTGTCTTAGTCCAGACACAGTGGCTCCACATCTGTAATCCTAGCAATACGGGAGGCCAAGGTAGGAAGATCACTTGAGCTCAGGAGTTTGAGACCAGCCTAAGCAACAGTGAGACCCCACCTCTAGAAAAACAGAAAAATTAGCTGGGTGTGGTGGTGTCCCAGGTACTTGGAAGGCTGAGAGGCAGGAAGATCGCTTGAGCCCAGGAGTTTGAGGTTGCAGTGAGCTGTAATAATGCCACTGCACTCTAGCCAGAGTAAGAGAATCTGTCTCAAAAAGAGAAAGAAAGAAAGAAAGAATGTCTTCATCATCAAGAAGTAGTATTAGGACTATATAGTAGGACCAGGAATAATTACTGTATAAGGTGCTAAAAATGTAAACTATGAAAAAAGTCCTGCTCACCCCTGTAGTAGGCTGAATAATGTTACTGTGTTTGTCTCCCCCACCCCTATTTGGAAATAGGTTCTTGTAGATGCATTAGTTAAGTGTCTCAAGATGAAATTATTCTGCATTTACCATGGGCCCTAAATCCAATGGCTGGTTTCCTTACAAGGAGAAGAATATATACAGAGACACAGAAAAGCAAGCAATGTGAACATGGAGGGAGAGACTTCAGTGATGCTACCATAAGCCAGGAGCCCCCAGAGGCTGGAAAAGGCAAGGAAGGATTCTCCCCTAGAGCCTTCAGAGGAAGCACAACTCTGGTAACACCTTGATTTCACACTTCTAGCATCCAGAACTCAGAGAGAATAAACCTCTGTTGTTTTGTGATACTTTGTTACAACAGCCCTAGGAAAATAATACAACCTTGACTCCCAATTTTATTAAAGTATCTAAAGGTTGACCTCTTTTTTCTCTCAATTTGAGTTTCTTGTGTAAGATAAGGTGCTATACACCATGATCTACAAGGGCTCTTTTAGCTTTCAGAACCCTGCTCTGTAGTTATCAAACCTAAGAAGTCACCTGCATGTGTTATAAAATAGTTATGCCTGGGTCCCACCCTCCCAAAGGTTCAGATATAATTGATCAAGTGTGTGGCTGGGGCATGGTTATATTTTAAAACGCCACATGAGATTCTTCTATACATACCCCAAGGAGAATTCCTCTCAGCATTTAGGAGTTTATTTCCTTGAACACAGAAACATCCAATGAAGAGCAACTTTTCAGAAAGGTGCCTTTATTCTTTCATGGCCACATTAAATAAATGCCATCCCCACCCTCCTAACATAATGAGGAATGCTTTGCTACTGCAAGCAGCAGGCAACCCAGCTGGCTGGCCCCTGCCACACAGGCAGGGCAATGTGGACTGCAATGGATAATCCAGCAGCAAACCAAAGGAACCAAACCAGTTCCTTTGGTTTTGCACAAGCTGGAGGTTCCCTGTCCCAGGCTCAGCAGGTAACATGTCTTTACTGATTCTTTCAGGAACGCACTTCCAGAACAGGACAGGTGAAGCACATTCCTAGTAAAGTCTCAATACTGGAGGTGTTATGATGCTATAGTTTGGTGGCCCAAAGTTGTCACGGCAGTTTTTTCTCCAAGGATAAATCTTGTCACCAATGACAACCTAGCCACTATATGTTTCTAGCCCTTTTCCAATTTGACGTAAAACTCAAGCAATATTTTGGGAAGCACTGCCCAGAACTCCAAGTGGCACCTTCCACATCTTTGCTGACCTCCTGGAAAAGATTCTAAATGGATGTTTTAGTATGACCTTGAATATTTCAGTTTGCCAAAGAGTATCAGTGAGGAATGGCACAGTCAGGCAACCACTTTCAACACAGCTTGACCAAGAGAATTGGTGTCAAAAGAATGAGAGGCTGAATAGACATTCTTAGAGGATTAATCCTCTTGAGATAAAAGCAGAGAGCCCTTTTCACATGGAGCTTAAGGAGACTAGTTTTGCCAAGATGGGCACGTGGGGTGGGAAAAGTACTGGTGGAGTGAATGACCGAAAGAGATAGTATTCTGGCCTGAATCAACAAGCATTTAAGGAAATTCTTTAATATTCCCATTTTTATTCATTTGTTTGACAAATTAAGTGCCCACTGTGTGCCAGATACTGTGTTAGGTGCTGGATTTTTATGATATTTGGCACAAGCTGCACCATTTGCTAGAACTAAAGCTCACTTAATGCTGAAAGGTCAAGTTACTGTGAAAAACAAATAAAATTGCCAATGTGGGGAATTTCACTTTTGGGATATGTGTTCAAAGGGAGACCTTCTCTTATAATCTAGATAAGCATCACTTTCCTCCTGGCCTAAGCATTTCAGGGAAACACTGACCTGAATATCCTACTATCTAAACATGGTCTCAGCAGCCTAAGTGTGCTCTGGCTTGCTCCACTTTATAAAGGCCAAACCTTTTGGTACAATCCACACTGGAAAATCCTTGAAAGCTGCCCATCTCTCCAGGCCTGGCCCAATAGAAAGGAAAAGTATGGCTTTGTTCATGATTGCTCTCAGAATCATCCTAGCAAAGTTCATGTCTTGTTATGATACATTAATGTTTGACTGACCCAGACATCCTGATGCAGCTGACTTTCTAATAAAATAAAAGAGGCAGTGGTGGAATGGAAGAAGTCAGGGCTCAAATCCTGATATTTGTGTTTAAGATCTAACACATGAGCTACATGGCCTTGAGCAGGATACCCACCACCTTTCTAAGTTTCTGTTTGACCATTATATAATGAGTTACTAATATTTACCCTATAGAACTGTTGTGAAGCTTAGAGATGATAGGGCTTAGTGAGGGAAGGGATCTGGTATTTTGAAGACCCTGGCATCCCAGTATTCACCCCAAGTAAAGGTGTAATATGCATGCAAACTATATATTACTCATTATATACAGAAAACCACACATTCATAAATATCAAAATTAATGTTTGATTTCTAACTGGATTCTTTGGTGAGAACTAGACTAATAAAAAGGGTAGACTGTGTTAATAACGACAGATCATACAGGCTGTGAAGCACTTGCTCTGTGTGTGTAGGGTATGTGTACATGAGGGTTTCTGTATAAATCTTAGCATACAAAACTCACACACTCCATAATGATGATTAACAAAGCAGATGCCTTCAAAGTGAGGGCAAACTCTTTTAAGGAGGAGCCCTCAGCCAAGAAGAATTGTGTTTTGGGGTGATAACCAAATGAGAAAGGGAAATAAACATATGAGAATGTTAGCACATTTGATTCCATTAGCACAGAGTAAGAATCACAGTCTCTTAGCGTTCGAAGCAATGTCAGAGTTCCCCGAAACAAGAATTCCTTCCACTGTGTCCCTATAAGAGAGTCACAGTTCCCACCATGGTTCAAGCACACAGCACAGAATCTCATACCTGGAAGACACTTAACTTAGTTTTGCTGAAATGAAGAGCTAGAAAGTTCTTTTGTTACTGAGCTACACTCTATAATTAAGCTTGATAAAGGTTTTGCCTCGTACTGGCAGTCCCACAAATATTTAGAGAGATATTGTGCCCTTCTCAGGTAAAACATCCCCAGGACCCTCATCATTCTGAAAATAGTGTAGCTTTAGAGCTCCCATCCCCAGCTTCCTATGCCTGCCTGGATTTCACTTCAGCCTCTTTGTCTACTACATCTCTTCTGAAATGGCTATAAAGCAAATAAAGACACAGACAAGGACCCCACGCAGAAGAACACTTCTGGACTGCTGGAAGTTACTACTGTAACCTTTTGGTCAATTCCAGGAACAGCTTTAACAAGTAGTTTTCAATCACAGCATGTGGGTATAGTTACACTAAAGTAACCCACAAGTTCTCATTATAAAACAATCTCATTAACAAGTGAGTTTTCCATACAATAGAACTACAGGAAGATGTTGAAGATAATTTTAGTGTATTGAGAAAACTGGTTCACCCATTAGACTCCTTGTTTTAAAAACCATTCCACAAATAGGTGTGTATAGTTTCCAAAGCATGTTCCACAGAACATTAATTTTGTTGGCTGTTAATAGGAGGTATTCCATTTTCAAATAGATAAATTATTTGAAGCTCTAGTTTTGCACTTTTAACAATTCCTTACTGAAAGTCTTCTAAAAGTTTTCAATATGCTCTTGTGTATTATGCAAACTGCAGAAGGAGTGAGAAGAATCACACAGGGTTTGGCCACAAAATTTGTATTTGTTGAAGTATTTTCTGGGTGGAACATTGCCCAGAACACATTTTGAGAAATGTTGCATCAGCACATCAACATGTGTGAGGCAGCACATCAGCCGCCTGGTGACCAGGTGCCCTGCAATGTCTTCCACCATGAGCATGTAAGGGTTACTGAGGGTATATAGGCACTCATAGGCAGAGATGTCTGGGCCTTGACCAATCAGTCCCCAGGAGCCACTTTATCACCTGTTTGGGATTATTCTCTAAGGGCTTCCTTACAGGACTAACTTAAAGTTCCAAATGTATCATGAAACTTTCCTCAAGATTCCTTTTAGATAAGGTAAGCAAATCATCAGTTCTGGATTGGAATCATCAGTTGTGTTCTCAAGTGGCAATCCCTGCAGAAGCTAATTAGTGGTACTATGGGGAGCATGGTCTCTGAGGAATCCCAGCAGCACCATGATTGTTGGGTAGGTCTTGGTCCCAAGTGGCTCTTGCAACTCAGGGAAGGGGAGTAGCTGCCAGAGTAACAGGCTGGAGGTTCCAGACTCTATTCTGGGCGCTTGTCACAGAATGACTCTGTGATACTTCATTCCCACTTCCCCTACTTCTTTTCCTTTTTGAGTTTGCTTTGTGAGTTTCCTTATAACTGGACATCAGTGGCTTGGAAACGTAAAGGATTGTGGGGGCCAGCAAGTAAGACCAATAACACTATTAGTGTTCACATGAATATTATTATTATAATACATCACAGATAATATGTATTGAGCAACTAGCTTAGGACTTTCACCCACATGATTTATTTTTTTTATTTTTTTTCACCCACATGATTTCACTTAAACTTGAAGACAAGCCTGTCGGGTAGTATATCTGCTTTCCCAATCCAGAGGCTCAGTAGGGGTAGAGAAACAGAGCAAGGAGTGAAAGAGCTGACACTAATGGCTGTTTCCAAAGCCCTGGCTCAACTACTACATCTCCTCAAACCCTAGGGGACAGCCTCTGGAATATTCCTTTTCTTTGGAATATTTTAGAAGGAGTGCAGTCTATATAAACACAACCAGCACACACCTATGCAAACAGAAAACCCCAACAGAACTATTATAAAGGGGCAAGCAGACATTATCTAAACAATAAACTTGCCTTACTCTACACTAAAAGCCAAATCTCCAAATAATTATGCCAAAGATGCACACATTTAATAAAGGGATGATGGTCAAGATCTCAGAGATCAAAGTAGCTGCAATGACAGACACAGCAACAGTATCCAGTAGAGCCAAGGTTAGAAGGCCATGAAGCCCTCAAGCGTGAACTCCACAGGAAGTCTGTGGGTGAGGAACAGTGAAGGGCAAGAGAGAGTGTGCTGGTAAGAATAGAACAGCAATGCTCCTACAACGTATGTGGCTTTGATAATTTTTTATCGTATCTCCTAAGTTTTTTTTACGTCTAATATTTTGGCATATGACAGGTCCAAAGCATTGTTTTTTTAAACTGTCAACTACGGGTTCAGTAGGAAGTTGTTGGAATTATGATTTCTTTTTAAATCTTAATGGCAAATAGCCCTGATTACTTCTAAGCACACTGTACTTCTTTCTGCATGAATAAATATTTGAAATCTCAGTACCTCTCTTATAAAGAAAGTCTATGAGAAAATAACATTCGCATTAATTTTGGGGAGAGTCAGCTACTCCCAGCAAGGGATTAATGGAAAGAATACTGAAAAGAGAATGAGCAAATAGGCCATTTCTTGGTTTTTCCTCAATAAACCTTCATAATTTTAACATTAATAAATTCAGGGGCCATTGGATACTGCTGCATTCTTAATGAGAACAAATAAACAGTTTGACAGAAGAAATAGGACCTAGTGTTTGATAGGTTAGTAGGGTGGCATAGTTTACAATAGCCTATTGTATGTCTCAAAATATTTAATAGCTAGAAGAGAATAATTCAAATGTTTCTATCATTAATAAAAGATAAATATTTAAGGTGATGGATATCCCAGTCATACCGATTTGATCTATACAAAATATGTGATTGTATTAAATTATCATATGTACCCTGATAATATAATTATGTATCAATAAAAAATTAATTTAAAGAAAGTAAATGCAGGGAAAAAGCACCCAAATGACTTCTTGGTTATCTGCAGTTTGAAGTCATCTATATTTCTATTAATAAAAATAATCAACAGGGGACCATACCAGTGTTTTCTCAAAATGAAGAATAAAAACAAAATAAACATATTCCTGGGAAAAAAATATTTAAAAGAAAAAAAAAACTCTGCATTTTGAAGTGAAATATTATCTGATGTGATAATATATACAATAATTGCTCTACTATAAACTCCTGTTTCCAGTTCATCACAAAAACATGAGTTTAAAAAATTAATCATTGTGCCATGAATTGCATTGCCATAACAGCAAGCCATCCTTTTCTGCTTATAAACAACAACAAAACTACCACATATGCAGATGCATGCCTCAGTACCTCAGTGCAATGGTGTATTTACTTGTATAAATATTTAAAGTCAAACCTTTGAATTTATAATGAAGTAGTACACCACTTTACAAAATAAGGTACTAGTAAATTTAGGTGTATGACAAATAGAACTCTGTTCAGCATACTAATTGCTTCTGTTGCTATTTTAAAACTAAAAATAAATAGTATCATTGAGATTCCATTTAAACACGCTTAATACATGTGCAGAAATCTTAATACGTCTTGATGAAGCCTGATTGGTAATGTTTTTAAATGATCAGGCTTTGTAACTGGGGCACAAATAGGCCTCCTGTTTGGCACTTTTTTTCCCCTGCTCTTGTTTTAATGATGCACATTTAATTACTACAGGAAAGAAAAGAATAAAATCAGAAATATCCACAGTTTACCATATAATGACTGGGCATTCCCCATGGAGATGCACATTTTCACACAGACAGAAGTGCTGAAAGGTTGCATAGTGGAGGATGCTTACAGGTGTGATGTGTAACACAATGATGAACAATTCAATAGACACGGTTATTTTCCACCTTAGTTTTATGTTAACATAAGCGTGTATGTTCTGTTCTTATGATTAATCTCCTGCTCCAGTATGTAATAGTTGAATACACTTGCTCTTAGCAGGGTCCACAAACCACTGACTTAGAATGTTCTGATTACATAATAAGGCTGAATCTTTGTTTGAAACTCTTAGGCAACCATAGCTTTACCTGTGATTGGGATCTTTGCTGCCATGTTTTCTTCCTTGCTCTCGTCTCCACAGCCATTTGAAACTTCTAAAAATTGAACACATAATAATAAAAAGGTATTTCAAAGTTAAGGAATATTCATTCAGGTTGCTTGATCCCAGGAAAAAAGAAGAAAAGAAAAACAAAATTAAGGAAGAGATCTTTGTTTGGGTTTTTAACTGTCATTCCTTTTATTTTCATTGCCTTCCCACCTTATTTTTTGTCTTAGTTTATTTCTTGTCTATTGTTTCTAAAAGGAAACCTATTCTAAAATTAAGGTATCTCTATGTTGCTTGCTTTCATGCAAAATAATTTTTAGCCTGACATTTATCAAATTTGGGTGGGACTTAAAACAAGTAAGCCTCAAATCCTGCACATTCTGAATACTTGCTGAGCTACTCGTAGCTGTTCTGGAAATACCATTAAAGCAGCTTACTGGCATGTCTTAGCAGTAATGCTAAAATAATCATAATTTCTGGGTACTAAAAATTGGTTATTAAATTTTGGGGGCATAAATTCACTGATTTTTAGTCATCTGTTTAGACATTGATAAGGTTCTATTATAATTAAAAGGCATATTTAAAATTATAAGTAACTTCTATTAAACGATATCAAAAAACTTCACAGTACTTTATGGAATCATTTTAATAGAATCATCTTTATCTTTGTAGGATCAAAATTATCTGCTGCCAAGTGATTACTTTTGTTAAGATTTCATAACTTAGAAATACTTATTTTGTTAGAAATTCAATAAAACTACAGATCTACAATTAGGTCTCCCATTCCTATTGTACTGAAGGAGAACATATATATTAATTAGAAGGCTGTATAAAATAAATAACATATTATGTATATTAAAATCAGAGGTGTTCTCTAGTCAGTGTTATTTTATAGGTATACCTTGAGAAAGAGGATGTTGCATTGACTCTGAATGCCTTTTTGCTGTGGAAAGACCTTTTTGACAATAGTTACCTTGTTCCCTTGTATGAACACTGTTGAGCCATAGAGCAGGTTTTGCTTCCTTTATTTCATTATTGTCATTGAGAATAGATGGCAGGCTGCAAGATGATTCATTACTATGAATAGACAACCTGTCTTCAAACTCTTCAGTAAGGGCTTTTTTCAATAATGCTGTTGCCTATAGAGTTTCAAAGAGAACACAAAGAAATAAAAACAAACTGTAGCCATATTTCCCTTGGTCTCAAAGACCCAACCTACAAATGTAATTTTAGGTAAAGCTTTATGTTGGATTTAATTTGCTTCCTAATATTTAACTGAAATTAAAATGCTATCAAGATAAAATAACATCTGGTTATTTTCCAGCATAATTTAATTCTTTCGAACAATTTACCCTGACAATAATATATTTTTTGAGGACTGAATCTTATGCAATGCACAATTGTTGTTCTCCTGCAAAGTATGTATGTGAGATGTGACCACCTCTGTTAATCTGCTCTAATTTACCCTCCATTTGATATATACAAAAGTCAGAGCCACATACCTCCTTTCTGAGGGAAAAATTAACTCTTTCATTGCATGAATCCTGTTTTCTAGGCATGTAAGGCAGTTGGTTTGGACTGAGAAAGAGATTTATAAAATGTGACCTTACATTATCCCCATCATCCTGGAAATGATCCCAGAACTTCCCTCAGATGGGAAGACTGCAGAAAAATTTGTGGCCGAGGAAGATGCACTGAGCAAGAAGATAACTTTTCTTAACCTAAATCCTAATCTTCAATAAAGGATAAAGACCAATTGAACTTTGCCTTTAAGTCTGCTGGGGAGCTGGGGAAACTCACGCCCCACATTCCCCACATTGCCTATTTTTTTTCCCAAAGGGCACTAGATTGTCCCACCCATATTATCTCATGTGTCCTGGGCAAGGAGGAAGGCACAGATTTCTACTGCAGCCAACTTTAGAGGTGGAGAAAAAGTGGCAGTTCACAGGATCTGGATTAGTAGTCATGACTCTTAATTTTGAGGTCAGCACTTTTCACTCCCAAAATAAAAACATGCTAGTAACAAGAGTTAAACTTTTAGTAGACAACTTTTGCTCACATCTTCCTGCTACCAGAATGTACGTTTCTTTTTCACTTCCTACTAAGTAGTGGAGATTTGCCCAGGTAGTTAGAGAGGAAACCTTGGTGGTGGTGGTGACCTTTTACTGTTATGTGACAATGACAGTAAAACAGGGCAGTGTCCAACCCAACCTGTGGGAGATGAACATGAGACTTTACAAATTAATCTGAAGAGAAGAACTGGAAAAAGCCTCACAGGTCATCTCTAGTCTAACAGCACAGTGGTGACAATGTAATTATGCAGTGAATAAGAGGGGATAGACTAACTTGTCCTAATGTGGAAGAAGGGAAGAAGCTGGGACAGGGAGAATCACTGAATTACAGCATGGAAGATCTAGCCTTGTACATTAGGCTTTGGCACTGACATCCCTGCAGAGTTCTTGCCCTTTGCCCTCTGCCCTCCCAAGGACTGGCTGGCCTTCTGGACCCATGGCCTATCCTAGGAGATGGAACAGCTGACTGGGGGGAATTTAAGGAATCTTAGTCTCCTTGGCCAAAGAACTTGGTATCCAGTTAGCCTTCCAGCCAGGACCTTTCTGTGGTCCAGTTCTATGACCAGGGGCTTTTCTCTAAACTAGTCCCTGGATTTTACTACAGTTAAGTCTCTGTTGGGATGACCTGCTCAGTACTCATTTCTGCAGACTGGGGTTCTGGCATAGAGTCTTACCCTCAGAGCTGAGGCCATGGTTGGTTCCTATCATTGGCCACCACACTGTTCCCATACATTGGCACCACACTGTTGCCTAACCACTGCACTACACCTGCTTCTGGAATGTGGTCAGGAAAAGTGGGTTGAAATGTAGACACCTCCTTGAACTGTCATCTCTCAACTGTCACTGTATTCTCTGGACTGTCCTGGGGTGTTTCCACCTATGCTGACCTATGTACTCAATAATCCTGGATGTATGAAAAGCATATTAAATTATGAACCAAAAGAATTGGCTCAAATTCCTGTAGTGAAAGCTATAATCTTCTTTTTCTGAGATTTATAATAATCCATACACTCTGAAAGAGCCTCAAATATGTATATCTACATTATAGTACTTTAGGCAATAGCTATAACTAATAGTTTCTTGACATGACCTCATAATAGCCACTGTCTTAACACACATTTTAAGAATAAAATTATTAAAGGAATAAAGTTTTCTATACTTTTTACTATAGAATTTGCAGATATGGAAAGAGTCATAGGTTTTCAGCAATTTAAATGGTGAAGGGCACACTTCAACAAGAAGAGATAACAATTTTAAATATATATGCAACCAACTTAGGTGCACCCAGTTTCATAAAGCAAACCTTACTGGATCTAAGCAAATGGATTAATAGCAACTCCATAATCACCGGAGATTTCAACACCCCACTGACAGCACAAGACAGATCCTCCAAACAGAAAATTAATAAAGAAATAATGAACTTAAATAAAACCCTGCAACAATTGGGTCTGACTGACATCTACAGGACATTCTACCCAAAATCCACTGAATATACGTTCTTCTCATCAGCTCATGGGACATTCTCTAAGATTGACCATATCCTAGGACACAAAGTAAATCTCAAGAAATTTAAAAAAATAGAAATCATACCATGTACCTTCTCAGATCACAGTGGAATAAAAGTAGAAATCAACCCTAACAGAAACTCACATTTCTACACAAAAACGTGGAAATTAAACAACCTCCTATTAAATGATTACTTCATAAATGAAGAAATAAAGATGGAAATAAAAAAATTCTATGAAGAAAATGACAATGGAGAGACAAGTTATCAAATCCTCTGGGACACAGCTGAAGCAGTTCTGAGAGGAAAGTTTATCTCCACAAATGCCTATAACCAAAAGACAAAAAGATCACAAATAGACAATCTAACAAAACGACTCAAATTGTTGGAAAAAGAAGAACAGACCAACCCCAAACCCAGCAGAAGAAGTGAAATCAACAAGATCAAATCAGAACTAAATGAAATTGAAAACAGGGAAGCTATTCAGGAGATTAATAAAACAAAAAGATGGTTCTTTGAAAAAATAAACAAAATTGACACACCATTGGCTAAGCTAATGAAAAGCAGAAAAGAGAAATCTCTAATAAGCTCCATCAGGAACAAAAAAGGAGATATCACAACTGAGCCCAAAGAGATACAAGATATAATTTATGAATACTACAAAAATCTTTATGCACACAAACTGGAAAATGTGGAGGAAATGGACAAATTTCTAGAAACACACAGCCTCCCTAGGCTCAACCAGGAAGAAATAGATTCCCTGAACAGACCAATCTCAAGAGCTGAAATAGAAACAGCAATTAAAAATCTCCCTAAAAAGAAAAGTCCCGGTCCAGATGGTTTCACACCCGAATTTTATCACACTTACAAAGAAGAACTAGTACCTATTTTGTAATATAAACAGCTTTTATCATTCCATTCCTTCCCTGAATGCTGGCACTGTTTTAGAATAGCGATGACTCATTAACTTCTCACTAGTCCTGCAATGATGATACAATTGATCTCACAGTTTTGTCCTTCAATATCTGACTCTCTTTTGCTTTATCTGGGTTCCAACTGGGCTCCAGAAGTACGCCAAATAAAATGTAATAATAATATTGAAAACAGAGAAGGACGAGAGCCTGCGGCATCTAAGGTCATGGAGGACCAGAAGCCCCCATGGGCCTATGTAGCCCATAGGCAGGCCAAGGTGGAGGGGCTGCAGTACCTGTGGACTGACCTCCCACCGCCCCCACCCCCACCCCCAGCCTCACCTTGTGTGCTCCCTTCAGTGACCTTTGCACATTTGAGCTGACCCTGCACCTGTCGCCTGGACTCCAGCCTCAGCTATTGGTGTGACTCTCTGTCACTCCAGACTGTCTGCCACATATCACATGTTCCTCTTTATCACAACAACAACAAAGTTGCATATAAAGATATTCCAATAAAGCATAGTTTAATAAATTGCACTTGAAGAAATATAATACCGTAAACACTTCGTATGCTTGATAAGAATACCCCTACCACCACAAATTCTGTGCTGGGCCCTTTTTTCCAAGGTGAGGCAGGTTATGTGGTGAGCACACTGAACACCAGTTTAATTTACTTCATACACAGATGTTCCCTGACTTACAATGGGGCTACTTCCCAATAAACCCATTATAAGTTGAAAATACCATAAGTTGAAAATGCATTCAATACACCTAACCTACTTACATCATAGCTTAGCCTAGGCAAACTAAACTGCTCAGGACACTTATATTAGCTTACAGTTGTGCAAAATCATCTAACACAAAGCATATTTTATAATGAAGTATTGAATACCTCATATAACTTATTGAATACTGTACTTAAAGTGAAAAACAGAATGACTGTATAGGTACTCGAAATATGGTTTCTTCACCATCATAAAGTCAAAAAATCATTAGGTTGAACCATCATAAGTTGGGGACCATCTGTATTTTATCTCATTTTTCTCCACTACTCAATTCTCACTTCCAGGGTTTCTTACTTTTTTTTTTATAGAAATGTTTATAAAAGGACTCATCTTTTAAGATAATTCTACAGATAATTTCTCAAAGTTGAGTATTTTGTGGATGGTCAAATTACAACATGAGACTGGTTGTCTTGACTCTACTGACCCATGGAGCCAAGAGAGAGAGCAGCAGATCTTCCCAATGAGTCACCTGTGAAGAAATCCATACTGTCAAAATCCTTGTCCCTAACAAGCAGGGAAAAAGGATGAGTAGGGACCCATGCAAAAGTTAGCCTCAGACAGGGACTGGTCATAGGTTTCTAGCCAAAAACAACTTCTGCAGAGTCAGGAAAAAACTATGTAACACAATCTCAAGATGTATTGTTTGCAGATGTTCCAGAAAGGTGTATCTTCAAGGAAACCCCCAATTTGAAGGAGTTTGCAGCCTGCGACTAACAACACTAACCCATACCTGCAAAGAGATAAAAGCCCAGGGAAGAGTTAATAGGTTGTTTCATACATCTCATGCTGGGGCTGATGAGCTCTGCAAATTTGAGCTTATTCTCTGAAAATGTCACCAACAATTTTACCATGAGCCTTCTGATAGTGCTTATGAATGGACTATGCATGAGATTTAACTTATCTGTTACTAATAAAGGATCTCTTTGAATTATATACATTTATATACAACCCAGGAGGGAAAATTGGAGATTGTTTCACTGTTCTCAGCAGTCTGAAGCCTAAGTCAATACCAACAAACTAGTCCCTCACTTTTCAACCTTCCAGGAGCCAGGAGAAAGAGCTTAAAAATTAAATGCCAGAGCATACACTATTTGCAGAATGACTGATGTTGATAACTCCATATTTCACATCTTATAGCAGAGAAATCATTCTACGAATTACACTTAGTACTATTTTCAATTCTGTTAGAATTTTCCTCAAAGTTCAGCTTAAATATGAATCCTATGATGTCTAGAACCCTAAGAGTCATCTGGGCTAACTCTTAATTTATATCCAAAAATTTATCAATTGTTTTCTTCAAATGCATAAATATACAGATGAAGATATTAATGGAAAAAACATCGTGCCCACGACACCATTAAGAAAAATAAAAGGCAAAAATCAAACTGCTAAAAATATTGCAACAAAGTATACAAATTTATATAAAAAGAGTTCTTATAAGTCAATAAGAAAAAATATTACTAACCTAATACAAAAATGAGTAAAGAACATGAGCTAGGAAATTATAAAAGAAGAAATACAAATGGCTAACAAATAGGGAGGGAAAAAGTTTGACCTCAATTGTAATAAAAAGGTCAAATGAACAATGAAAAAAAATGGATGTCATTTTCACCTCTCAAATTGGTAACAAAAAAAAAAGTTGATAGTATCTAGTTTCATAAAGAACTCAGAGAGATGATATTTTCATCCATTACTGGTAACTCTGATGACCCTTCTAGAGTGAGATCTGTTGATGCATAGCAAAAGCCTGAAAGATATACACACCTTTTGACCTAATAATTCTACATGTAGAAATTCATTCTAATGAAATATCATGTCTATCTGTAAAAATTGAATTGCACAGATGTTCTTTGAAACATTTTTACTAGAGGGAAAATTAGAAACAACTTAAATGTTCAACAACAGACAACTGGTAAAGAGACAGTGGACAAGATGTTGAAGAAAATGAAATGGTATAAAAGGAAGTTCACTTTGCAGTAGGAGAAAAAAACAAAGTTATGTATACATACAATGAAACTCATACTTATCCATATATTAAATATTAAAAACCATACATACCACAATGTTAATAGGGTTATATATAAATGATAAGATAATGGCTAGGTTTTTTTTGTTTATCTGAATATTCCAAGGTTTTTTCCTACTTGTTTTTAAAACATGCTAGCTTTAAAGGAATCTAATTTCTGCTATGGCTGGTACAAATACAAAGAGAAGTGAATGCAAAAGCATTTGATAAAATTAAGGTCCCTTCTATATATAAACAAGTGCTACTAATACAGACACAGAAGATCAAGAGCATTAAAAAACACCATGGACGTAGACAGTGGATGACATTTTCCCTTAATACATAGGTTTAACAGACTCTTCCTCAAGAATCTTCCTTTTGGGCAGAAGTAATTTTTTAGTGTTTAAAGAGAAATGCAAGCATTATAACTCAAGTTATATCTAAGTTAAAGGAGAAGAAGGGATTTTATCTATGTAATAGTAAGTAAATGGGAAAATATTCACATGAGCCAGCAAATTAAGTATTCAACAGAACAAGAAAATAGTCTATCATTTAGGGAAAGAATCTTCCTGGTGAATAAAACTGGTGTGTGTATGGTGGGGATAGGACCTGACCTACTCTATGAGTGTCACCAGAAAGTTGCTCTGCTGTGATAAAGTTCTTCTGGGTGGAAATAGATATCACTTGGGAGAAAAGGAATATTAAAGCACTTTGTATTTTAATGAAGCACCCAGCTCATTTTTTTTTTCACATAAAGTAATTACAAATTTTTCTGATTTTAAAAGCATGCAGCTCAATTATGTAATTGCCTAATAGGCTATGCAGGAGCTACAGACCTTATCTAGTCTCCAGGGGACATAATTTGAGTTTCTGTGGCTTTGATGATGTATTTACTCAAGAGAAGGGATTGACTCCAGCTGACAGCACAGGGACCCACAGGTAAACATCATTTACATGTGGCTGTTTAATTAGCCATTTACCCAAGAGATCAAAGTAAATATTTCTGAGCTTCATTATACTCTTAACCAAGTAATTTCTAGTACAGCTTTCTTAAATTTTGAAAATCACTTACTTTTAAGATTTTATCTATAAGAGAGATGTTTAACCCAGTGTATTTGCTAAATGTGTATATTGTTTCAATACACAGAAAAAAAACTTAAAGACACTTTGTTTTGCTAATTGTAAAAGGATAACAGGTAGACCAAAACAGTTTTAGGACCTACAAAAATATTTTCTCTTAAAGTTCACAAAGCTTGCCTTACCTGTGTCATTCTGGTACCACTGTTCTTTGGGGCTGTGCATTTCTTCAGTTACAACCTAACCATTTGAGAAACTGCCTGCTTATTTCCATTTTAAGGATAGATTCTGTCATTAATTTCACTGGTAATTTTTATGATTGTCACTAAAATGAGATCACAATGATTTAAAAATGAACAAAGACCTATTGGGGGAGGCAAAATATCATTTAATACAATAGCTATTAGTTAGTCCCCTCACCCTGATTATTTGAAAAATTATGAGTGGATTGCTTGCTTGGGACTTGGAACACATTTTCTAAACAGACAATATGTTTTTTTTTTTTTTTTTTAAATATTACTTAGCAAAAGGCAGCCAACCAACATTTATTTCATCCTTGACATGGCTGAGATATGATGTACTTGCAGTGAACAAGCATGGCAATAGATGCACTCTAAACCTGGGCTTCTGGTTCTTTCCCTCATGCTTTCCTTGAGAATTTGCTCGAACTGTTTCCATCTGCTGTGCAGCATATTCAAACGCACTCTCAGCAACAGCTCCTAAATCAGGCCATGCCAGGGCTCCCTCCTCTACTGTCTCAGTCCCAAACCAAAAATGAAATTTCCTTAGTCGCCGCAGAAATCCTATCATAGCCCAGCTCAAAAAGCTCCAGAGGCTTTCCAAAATCTATTAAACTGAACACAATCTCTCTAGCCCAGGGCCAGACCTGCACAACACGGCCCTCAACTACCTCTTGGGGTTTCCTTCTCACTATCCCCAGCCTGCAGCCCACACTTCAACCACAAGGACAGCTCCATTGCCTGAATATTTGTCGGGTTTCTGGTGCGTTCTTTGGCTCAAAATAGCCCTTCCTTGTTACTCCTGTCCCCCTCCTCTATTCTTACCCTGTCAAATACTGTCTGTCTTTTAAGGGTCACTTCACACGCCCCAGTACTCCCTCCAACATGAAGTCTGCCCTTATTGCTTTTCCAGGTGGCTTGGGTCCCTCTCCTGAAGGCCTATGTTCTTTGCCATTTTCTTACTGCACGCATCCCACTATGGCATACCTCAGAAGGACAGGGCCACAGTTTATTTATCTCTTTCCCTCCAATGGATCTGGGCTGGTATCTGTGTACAGTAAGGGATCAACATATATTTGCTGAATTGACATGAATGACTGTACAGTTTTTTTAAATTATCCAGTGGAGACAGAAAACCAGAATATTATAAAATGCGTCTAAACTCCTTGGAAAATGTTGTGGTAGATGTTTAGGTCCTAGATGCTATCTCTAGGACCTACATCGACATTATGTCAGCAGTTGAGATTCCTACACAAAACATTATGCAAAAAGCCTCACAAACTAACCAATCTCTTACTACTTTTCTTATCATTATTTTTTTCAAATATTTTAAATCATTCTTAAGAACATAACTATTTCCTCAAATGAATAACTTATACATCATGAAACTTTCTTTTTTAAAATTACTAACCTTGCCCTCTGGTCCATGTTTTTGATTGAGACGACTTTAGACAACTTAGCTACCTACCTCTTCTTTGAGAGAATTATCCTGTTCTTCTGAGGTGGTGACACGCTGACCCAAGTATTCCCTCGTTAAGTCTGAGTCTGGTGCTTGTTCAAATCTGTAACACAGAAACAGGAGACACTATGGGTTTGTAGTACTGAGTTACTTATAAAGTTACTTGTCACATTAAAAAAAATTATTTATTTATTTATTTATTTTGAGACAGGGTCTTTCTCTGCTACCTAGGCCAGAGTGCAGTGGTATAATCATAGCTTTGTAGCCTCAAACTCCTGGGCTCAAGCGATTCTCCTGCCTTAGCCTCCCAAGTAGCTAGGACTACATGCACCCACCACTATGCCCAGTTAAGTTTTCTCCTAATTTTTGTAGAGATGGAATCTTGCTCTGTTGCCTACATTGGTCTCAAATTCCTGGCCCCAAATGATCCTCCTGCCTGGGCCTCCCAAATTACAGGAATTGTAGGTGTGAACCACCATGCCCAGCCATTTGCCACATTTTTAAAGGCCTTAATCAAATTCGTAAAAAGTTTATCCAGAAAGTCTAGAAAGTAACATATTCTGGACTAAGGGAATTTTGAATGCAAATATCTTTTTTTAAACTTTAAAAAAATTTTGGTTATGATTTCATTGCTAAGCGAGCATGCTCACTTCTGCTGTACACAGAGCTGCTTGGGGAGCAGCAAAATCCGGGTACCTACGGCCAATCCTACAGACTCCAGTGAGGTTGGTCTAAGGTGTAGCCTGGCCAGTGGCATTTTTTAAGGCTCACAGAGTTATTCTAAAGTGCAGCCATGGTTTTGGATCATTGCATAGAATAGATGGTCAGTCTCCTAAATGTGGTTAAGAGAAATGGACCCCATTTTCATTTCAACAATAGTTAGTTTTTCTGTTATACTCTTACTATGGTCTACTTACAAACAAACAAGCAAACAAAATATTAAGACAATGTTAGGAAAGAGTTAAAAAGTAAGCCTATATTGTTGCCCAGACTGTAGTATTTATGTATTAAAAGAAACCAGGGTTCTTTAACAAAATGCCCTTTTCCAGGTCTGGGGCAAGAAATGTATAAGCCTGGAACATCTTGTTGCACCAGAAAGTAAGGACGCTCTCAAAGACTAATGAGTGTTAAAAGGACTTAGGGAAGGGGGTATCTTGAAGGAGCTCCCACTGGTCGAAGATGGGACAATTTGAGCACCAAAAGGAATAATAACTGCAATGGGCTGAAGCACAGAAAATACATAAAACCCCACAAGTTCACTTAAAAATAAGTAAAATTAAAAAAAAAAATAAAAACCTTTGGATTTAGCCTTGAAAAGGAAGCAAATCCTGTCACCTGCTACAACATAGACGAATCTTGAGGAAGTTAAGCTAACTGAAATAAGCCAGTTATATAAAGACAAATACTGTCTGATTCCACTTATATGAAGTACCTAGAGTTGTCAAATTCATAGAGACAGAAAGTAGAATGGTGGTTGCCAGGGCATGAAGGGAGGCACAAATGGGGAATTGTTTAATGGCATAGCCAGAGCTTCAGTTTTATAAGATAAAAAATTCTGGAGATCTGTTGAACCACAAAGTGAATATATTTAACACTACTGAACTGTACAGTTCAAAATGGTTAAGACGGTTAACTTTATCTTATTTATTTATTTTACTGCAATTAAGACATAGTAAAAAAATAAAAAACCTTCGAGAGTTGTTAAGGCAACAATTCAATATTCTGCAAATTGGTAAAAAAGGGACAGAATCAAGTATTTATTCTGCTTTTGTGGTCAAAAAATGCATAAATGTAGAAGAAATGACTAAATTAGAAAAGTCACCATTTTGTAAGTCCAAATTAATGAATGTATCTAGGAAATTGATCATAATTCTGTGGAAACAGCATAATGGTAAACTTTTATACTGAAGTCATCAATCTTCCAACATCTGAACCCACACAGCAGTCTTAATATCGACAACAATGGGAAAACCAGCATTATGTGCTGTTTGAGGCTATGTAATAAGAAGTACCTGCACCACCTATGACAGCTTCCGGCAAAAATAACTGACCTGGAACGCAATCACATATTTAGATCTAACCACCAATTTACAGGTAATAAAGGGGAGAGAGGAACTGGTTAAACAATATCATGAGGCTACAACCAGCCAAATTGAGCATGTGAATTCTCCAGGACAAATGACCTAATTCCTTTAACAAATCAGCGGTATGAGAAAACAGAAGAAGGGAATGATATAAAATTAAGAGAGACTTAAGAGACATAACCATTTGTAATATGTAGACCTTATTTGGACCCTTCAAATGAAATGAACGTGAAAAGACATTTCTTGAGATAATCAGGGCAAACTGACAAGGACCTACGTATTAGATAAACTAAAAATTTTGTTGATTTTTGTTAAATGTGAATATATTAAATCTTTAGATGTAAGAGATAAAATTATTTGTGAGTGAAATGATATGCTGTTTGTTTTAAACTACTCAAGAAAAATGAGTGACTGAGAGAAAGAGATAAAACAAACAAGACTGGCAGAATGTGGGGCATTTGGATCTGAGTATACGTGGCTTCAAATGTTTAAAAACTTTCAAAGTTAAAAAAAGTGCACTAATGTCTACAACTTACTTTTACATGCATAAAAATAAGAGATGGATAGATGATGGATGGAGGGACTGATCAGCAGACAACTATGGGAATGCTATAGAATGTTAATGGTAAAATCTGCTTGGTGGCATATGGATGTTCATTACATGGTTCCTTTGACTTTTCTGTATATTTGAAAAATTTCATAATAAAATGTCTGGGAAAACGAGTCAGCCTAGGTACAATTCAGAACCTTCTTTAATAAATCTTAATTGTTATAACTTTTGCCTGACCTAACTTTAGTTTTTCCCAAGACTTGAATAAAGTGGGACAGGTCATTGGCATCTTTTAACTTATTTAAAGGCTTCCGAGAATAATTCTAAGGCTTCTGACCAGTTTGACAGAAAGATTCTTCAACAACTTGCCTTTCTTGGTTACTACTGTACCTTAGTGATATCATAAAACGACCCAATTTCTTTGTTCTGACCTTTGCATCTCTACTTGGTTTCTCAATAGATTTCTTTACTGGGAAAATCACTGACCAGTCATCAGTAAATTCTAGCCCATTCAGCAGGTATATTTCTTATAATAAGCATTTTAATTGTGTTTCTGGCTTGAAAATTTAAGTAGGATGAATTAAATTAGCTAAATAGTTGGGTAAATCAAATTATCAGAGAATAGTCCCCCTGGTGACTAATACACATGATTTTCTGTAGAGACAAAGCCAAGGTGAGACTCTGGTTATTAACACATCAGCCAACTGCAACTACCCTTTGGGTCTTGGTAGGAAAGAACTAGCTAAGGTTTTCTATAATTATTATACTAATTTCCCACAAAAGGACAAAACTGATTAACTGACTTGCACAAGGTCAAATAGCAAACGAGCTGTCTAAGGAGGCACAGCATCTAGGATTTGTGACTTCTAAAGAGCTAAGCCAACCCTTAAAGTACAAAACCAAATTTTCTTGAAGATTTCTTGCAAGAGGTATGGCTGTCCTTGAATGGAGTGTTGCCCATGGATCTACATAAACATATCATTATTAGAAAATCTGCAAAGTGGTACAAAGGATTAAAATTTTTTTCTCTTTTATCTACTTCACATTGGAAAATTTATAACATTGATGCCACATAGAAAAAACAAAGTTTGATGTCAGTTAATTTATATACTCCTTTAATTAAAAAGGTAATAAAAGAATATACTTTAAATTGTCTATAATTAATTTCATGTACTTGAAATGGCTTCCAATCAGAAAACTGCAATTTAAACAAATGTGTCAGCATTTTCTAACTTTAAATACAAATTAATAAACACCCTGAATTTTACTCTGAACATAGGCAGAATAAAATACAGGTTTTTACACATTGTAATCCAAACAATATAAAGCTGACTTAATTTTTCAGCATGAGTTTGAGAACACAATTGAGTAATCTGAATGTAGCCACTAGTAAGAGACGACTACGTGTACCTGAAAAAAAATAAATAATGGGTAATCTCATTATTTTTTCATATACAACTATTAAGTAATCATTTTTATGTTAAAATGTTTTCCAGAATGAACAAAATTTTTATCACTTATGCCAAATGACATGAATCATATTTTAATAATTCACATCCATATAAAATAATAAATTGGTCCTCCACCTTTCATACAAAGGTCTTTGAACACTTAATCTTTGACATAGCACAATGATGACAGGAGTGGTTTGTTCTTTTTTTTGTCCCTGAAGATGTTTCTTTTTGTGAGCGGGAATTCAGAACTCTTCATATTATCTCTAGAGTATGTTATGGGGCAGGTGTTCCATTTTACAGATGAGATTAAAAACATAGATCTGACTGCCATGGTTTGGTCAGAGGCACAGGGAGGGCTGCTGCCACACCAAACATGGCTCTGTTTAGCAGCCTGTACAGATTTCATAACCTGTTGGAGCCTTTCCACCATTAAGGATTCCATAACCTGTTAGAACTTTTCTATCCGGCCTGGCTTAGAATTCTAAGTAATGACATCAAAGTCATTACCATTAAAGAACAAGAGTACATAATTCTCTCCAAATCAGTGTTTCTGGAATGATTTATCAAATTGGTGAGGTGACTGCGTGGGACCAGGGAAAGATCACACAGCAGACAGGAATATTTCACTTAGAGGAGTTCCCAGCAAAAACTCCTAGGTGTTGAGGCGTGCAGCAGGTAGCCAGAGCAAGGAGGGTAGGGGGGAGCCTGGTGATTAAAATCTGCTAGAAACAATCTGTATTTAAAGACCTGATCATTTGTCTCTCAAAGACTGCAAATGCTCGGCACTGTTTCCAAGGCTAGAGAGTAAAGTAGTGACAATCAGTGTGCATTCAACAGCATCCACAGTCACAACACACATGACAATTCTAACTGTAACAATGTAACACTGATAGTACAAAACCTTCCTGACAACTTTATCTGGCTTTAAAATATGATTGTGGTAAAGAAACAGTCTTGAAGCCTCCAGATATTAATTTTAAAATTTATGTTGGTCATAAAGAAGGATCATTTCTCATGGAAGGCCGATTTACATGTAACTGTAGATCAATAGTCATGTAAAACATAATCTTTCATAATGGAAATCAATGCACTATTATGAATGTTGAGAAACTCTAACAATGCTTATTCTAGTAGATGCAGACAACATAGCTTATTACCCGCAATCACAGTTTGGTAGCCTAGGTTAAGAGAGTCACACAATGAATCATTTAGTCTAACAAAAGTCAGTATGCACAGAAAACTATAAATGCATACATGCTTTCCATGCCACATATCACATCTGTGGTTTATGCTAAATAGCATATAAACACATACAAAAGGCAGTGAGAAAGAAACAGAAGAATCGTTAAAGAGCCTTGCAACATGTAATCACCAAACGACCTATAGAGCTCAGGAAGACTCCCCCAAGCCAGCTTTTCCACCACCTTGTAAAGGAGTATTTTAAGACTGTGGTTTTTATCTTGCATAATAAAAAACACGAAAGAGAGTTTTCTCGCATTGCCCTTTACTGCCTTAGGTTGAAAAGCTACTGACTGGAAAGGTCATTTCCAGCATTTTCCATAGCTCGAGATCACTACTGCAGAAGGTAATGTAAAATGGAACCTCTCAATCTGGTGAAGTTTTCTTGTGACAAAGTCCATTTAAAAACTATTGTCCTGACTTCTACCCATCCCTTGACCTTGATGGAATCCAGTATGTACTAGATATAGGCTGAATTCTACTCTAAAAAAAATGTTAATCTCCTTATTTATATTATTAACATAAGACAGCCTAAGGGCACATGAAATGTGGGAAGAGGACCTTAAATGTAAGCTAAACAGACCCGAAGCCACCCGCTAAGCCCGACAAGGTCCTCTTAGATGGGCTTTCATTGCCACGTATCTACTGACCACTCCTGATGTATTTTAATAAGAGGATTGCAACTTTGTGATCCTTTTGATTTTGAAGCATTTGGGAACAAGAATGGCCATCCCACCACAAGAGCAACTGCACACCAGTAATACCTAACTTGCTTTTCATTGTTGCGGCCCCCAGGTAAGTGAGTGTCTTGGGAGCTGGTTGAAGGACAGCTGCTCCGCAAGCTTCAAGGTCTTCTTTTAGAATGTCACTGTGATTACAGAGCCTATAAAATAAAACAGGTGCTGCAGGAGGTGCTTATTTAAGCACAGACCGTCAGCTTTTAGAATCTATGGTTGTTCCTTGTGGTTTACTGAAATATATCTGTAATATAATCTAGACATTAAAATGCAGTAACTATACTGTCTCTCGACAAAGATAAAATGGGACAGTTTGAAAAACTTGTTTGTGTGTATGCAGCAGTTTTAAATCTATCAGAGAAAGTAACTTTTAACCCTTTGTAGACTTTAATAATGTTCAAATCCACAGCTGGGCAATCTCATTCTACATTCCACCTGACTGATAAGTATGCTAGATAATCTTAACAGCAGAAGGCTAATTTTATATTGTCAATCATAACAAAGTTAGATCTCTACAACTCATGAAATTTACTTAAATTGTCACTGCTAAGAAATTGAAAACTTCTGGCTGAAGTATAGGTTATGTCCCCTATTTCTGAACGTAGAAAAGTGACTATTACTTTCCAATTCAGATCCCATTGCAGTAAAATTTTCTTTATTCTTAGTAGGAACAGGAAGGCACAGAAAGAGGGATTTATTCCTCATTATTTCTAGGGATCTATTCCTCATTATCTATTTCTAGTCTATTGAGTAAGTGGTAGAGTCTAACACTTTGGCCACTGTTTTAAGTTAGGTGAGAGCACCGAATCCTAACCACTAGACCACCAGGGAGCGATGGCCACTGTTTTAAGTTAGGTCTGTCATCATATTACAGTAGTCTCCAAACAGATTGGTTAGTTACTACCTTTTAAAAAAATATCTATTTTGGGGAAGCATGATTCTAAAAGCTATGGGAGAAAATATCAAAGACAAAACAGTGTTTCTATTTTAAAGGAGCTGATCACATTTTATGTTGGGAATATTCAACACATACCCTAGAAACAACAAGGAAGATTTACAAAGCAACTTATAAAGCAACATGTTAATTTGCAAAGTATTACTAATTTGAAAATAGACTACAATTGGTTAAGTTACTGGACCTATTTGATGGCCATGTACAAGACTGAAGGAGACGTGGTCTATCTACTAGAGGCTGAGTAAGTGCAGGCTCAGGCCCACCCCTATTCTGAAGCAGATCTGAAGCAGATCTTTATGCTGGGAAGGAAATATTAATGGGCCCACTAGATTCAAGTGGTATTCTTGAAGTGCTTACTCTTATCAACACTGTTGGTGCTCCAGCTTGTTGCCAAGTCCCAAGCTTCTGTCTGAACTCTAACCCTGGATTCTTAGTCCTTGTGGGCCAGATCCAGCATTGGGTCTTCACTCCTGAGTTCTGCTGCCCCAAACCTTTCTGACTCCATGCCTATCTGACTTATAGTACCTATGAATACTAGGTATTTGTTGCCTAAGCGAAATCTGGATCCTAATTCTTCCTGGAAGCCTTTATCTTGTGGCCACTTAATTCCCAGAAAAACACCCTCCCTTAAGAGGTCCCACCAGTGGTGAGCCAGTCTCAGAGCAGTAAAAGGTAGCATGTAATCAATGGTAGGATGTAAGGGCAGGTCAGCAGACAATCAGGAATGATAAAGCAGTAAAGAGACAAAGAGATCACTGGGGTTCTAGGGGCTTGACTAAGGAGGAGAAACCTCAGGCAGGTTTTAGGGAGAGGAGGGGAATGACATTTAAAGCTAAAGAATGGCACAGGCAAAGGTGATAGGGAATGGCAGGGTAAGAAAGGTGTGCGGACCAGCAAGGGAGACAAGTCTGGCTGGGTGGGGGTTGCTGCTAGTAATGACAGGATAATAATTGGGAATTAAATGGTTATGAAACTTTGGAAAGAATGGAGCGATAGCTAGTTTCTTGAAAGCAATGTTTTCGAGAAGGTTAGACTGGCAGTTCCTGCAAGGAGTTGGTGAAGAGAGAGACCAGAGGCCCTGAGACCAGTCAGGAGACTGACCTTGTGCTCTAGGTAGCAGAGGAAGAGCAGGGGAGGAAGAAACAGTCCCTTACCACTCAGCAGGGGAGGCACTCAAGTGCCTACAGGAAAGATAACGGAGACCTTCCCTGGATGCTGGTGGGGTGGGGCTACAAAGAGCTTGGGCCAGTCACCCTCAGTTCCCACTGTGGAATATGTGTCCCAGTGAGGCCAGATCTTCCCAGTTTTTAAGAGATGCTGGAAATTCACAATTGCAAGTTTAATTTTTATGTGACAACTCCCAGTTTTTAAACTGTGGTGACTAATTCAAAAAAGGGTTATATACTGCACTGGACAGACAGAACCCATCTGCAGCCCACAGCTGGGCTTCAGGCCACTAACTTGTGATTTCCAACTCAGACTGCCTTTAGTCTCACTTTCCGAACCAGGTTGTAAGCCCAGAGCAAGGACCATAGCTTAATGATTCTGTACATCCTCTAAAATGCCAGTACTGTGCGACAGTGAAAACTGGCCAACACTCAATAATGCCGGTAGGGTGTGAGTTGGGAGTGGTGTAGTGGGAGCAGCCTGCCTCCTCCATGGGGAAAGCATATTTTATCTCTGCCATCTTTAAAACTGGTAATAAGAGAAGGGAGACTTACTTTTAGTGATCTTATTACTGTTTTAAAATTCTCCACAGAAAATGTACCCCCTTATTACCTGGATCTGCATTCCCCCTGAACCCCCGCACTATCACTCTGGCATGCCAGTGCTCAGTAACACTTGAATGTCCTGCCAGGACAAATGCCAGGTAACCTTTGTGCTTTGCCAAGTTGATCAATCCAAATGTCAGGCGTACTTAGACTAGCTCATTTCATCTCCTCTAGAAGCTTCCCCAACTACCCTACTCATAGGGGTCTTTCTTATCCTTGAATTCCTTTAGCACAATACAGGTGACAGCCTACCTTGTACTGTTCTGTAATTACGCCATGTCTGTCTAGTCTTCTCATCAAGACCAAAAGCTTGGTGAGAACAGCAATTCAACTTCTGAATTTTCATTTTAAATTTCTCACAGCTTTCCTCACAATGTTGAACACATAATTTAATGATACTATGTGCTGAATGATGGGCCAAGGTTTAAATCCAGATAACAGAAATTCATATGACATACCTATTTTCATAGTATTTTTTTATGGTTGTTGTTATACCTGTCCAGGACTTCCTATATTTTTGGCATTGGGTAATCAATAAGATGGCCACAAGCACTGTCTGCACAGTTTTATCATCTATTCTAGATTAACTCCCAACTTTCTCTGGCTAAAAGATGAGCTGGTCTGTGCTGATGATTTCTAACAGTACCCTTCCCACATGATATCAGACTTTAGTTTATAAAATACTCATCAGTTATTTTGCTGAAAATAACTTTACTAAAGAATTCAAACACTGTATGGAGTTAAATATTAAAGACTGTGTATTAAAAATACTGTAATTATTTTAGAACTCAAGACCTCAATTTCTTTCACCTTTTTCTTTGTTTGAGACAGAGTCTTATTCTGTTCCGTGGGCGGGCGAGTGCCGTGGCGTCAGCCTAGCTCCCAGCAACTTCAAACTCCTGGGCTCAAGCCATCCTCCTGCCTCAGCCTCCTGAGTAGCTGGGACAACAGGTGCACACCATGACACTCAGCTAATTTTTCTACTTTTAGTAGAGACAGGGTCTTGCTCTAGCTCTGGTCTCGAACTCCAGAGCTCAAGGAATCCTCCCTTATAGGCGTCCCTGAGTGTTAGAATTACAGGTGTGAGCTATGACGCCCAGCCCTTTAATACTTTTTTTTTTAAATTATTGTTTTCTGGCTTACTCAGTCATCTATTCTTTCATCTTCTGTGTATTTCTACCAAAATAATTCCTGCTGTAAGGGCAGTGGCCTGAGGAACTGGTGTCCAATCTTTCCTGGGAATGTGTGGACCAGCCTGGCACCAATACACTAGCCCTACCACCACCCTGTTCTTTGTGAGGTCTGTAAGGTAGTCAAACCTGTCAAATGACAAGTAACCCCTAGAAACATTAATGGCACTTTATAGAGAGTTTGTTGTTGTTGTTTACCCAACAACAGTTAAAGGATATAATACATTTTAAAAATTCCTGTCCAAATTTAAAATACTTTCTAGCTTCATTTTCATCTTTCAGTCACACAGAATTTAGGAGATAATTTACAAGAAAACAACTCCACTCTAGGCTATTATGAACACTCAAATTAAGGTACAGCTTTTTTTAAAAGTAAGAAAGAGAGAAAAGGTGCTATGCTTTTTCTTTCAATATTGTAAATTGACAATTACTTCTTAGCAAAAATAACCTTGTACGAGGGCTACAGGAAATAAACTCTTCCTTAATCCTACCAGATAACTTTTACATATTCCTGTGAGTCTTATCTTTTGGGGGACTAAATGTATATTTCAGTTGTAGCATAACAGGCTTCTCTAGGGAACAACCATCTCAAAATGGCGTGGTAATCACTTATCAGAAACCCGATACCCCAAAATATGGCACTTTGAAATGCTGGACTGACAAAGCAGCCTCAAGGTCTCTATGACCTTCCCTCTGCCCTACCCCTAAACCTCTGTCTCTCCCAAAGCACAGGATGCAGTTCTCTAAAGTTCCCTTATCTGCCTAAAGTCCGGACCTGCCAAAGAAGAAAACAATTCCCTCGGGTCCTTTCCCTGATTTTCATTAACTTAATCCATATTACAGGAAGAAAGACTGAAGTCTGTCCACACACATGGATAGACTTTTGTCACAAACAATTGTCTGTTCCACAGGCCCACAAGACTTTGCCCGAGGCTACTATATGCTCTCAAAGTTCATTCATTTTCCTCTAAACATCATTTACTATCCTCCAAATTGCCACATTTCCCCCATTTCCCCTCTCTTATGAAGAAGAGTAAATAAGCATCTATACCCCATTGGGTTATTGGGCAATCATTCTGTAATTCCTCTGTGCTACATATGTTAAAAACGAATTTTATTTGTCTTTTTTCCTATTAATAAACCTTTCCTCAGTTGATTTTTCAGCAAATCTTCACAGGGCAAAGGAAGTTTTCCCTTCATCTCTACACTTACAAATTACATAATAAGATGTTACTTTAAAAACCTTTTAGAATATATTTTTACTGTATTTTTAATGAGACTGAAGAATCACAGAACACTGTAATTGGTCACATCTAGAACAAAATTTTAGAGAAAGAAATTGTATTTCAAAATGAGCAACAACAAAAGGCACTGTTTGAAGAGGTGGTCCACAAGTAATGAACATGGAATTTAGGAATAACTCATACCCATAAAGGTGGGAAAGTGGCAAGGCAACCAATCTTTGTTTCCAATTCCAGTGCCACAGAAAAAATGGCTGGGAAACTCAACTTGCACCTGCTCATGGGTTTGGGCCTATCTTCCTTCCTGGTCCTGCTCCTTGGAGCCCTGGCTTCCCTTATCCCAATCCCCGTGTTCTCCCCACATCCTAGTCCTGCCCTCCAGCAGGAGCCAGGGTTGGTCTCAACAAGAAGGGAGGGTTCGGAGGTGGAAAAAAACTAGAATATTCTTCAAAGGGGAGCTCCAGTTTGCTCACACAAAATTCCTTTTACTTGTAGCAGTCTGTGGCATGTGCGCTCTCTCTCTCTCTCTATATATATATATGTGTATATATATATAGTTTTTTTTTGTTTTTTTTTTGAGACAGAGTCTCACTTTGTTGCCCAGGCTAGAGTGAGTGCCGTGGCGTCAGCCTAGCTCACAGCAACCTCAAACTCCTGGGCTCCAGTGATCCTTCTGCCTCAGCCTCCCGGGTAGCTGGGACTACAGGCATGCGCCACCATGCCCGGCTAATTTTTTTATATATATATATCAGTTGGCCAATTAATTTCTTTCTATTTATAGTAGAGACGGGGTCTCGCTCAGGCTGGTTTTGAACTCCTGACCTCGAGCAATCCGCCCGCCTCGGCCTCCCAAGAGCTAGGATTACAGGCGTGAGCCACAGCGCCCGGCCCTATATATAGTTTTTAATAAATGAAAAAACTAAAGAACAAGACAAACTTTTTGGTCAAACTCATATACTAAAAATTTTTTTGTAGGTACAAATCAACTAAGCTAAGTTCTTTTCTGAATGCTTTTCCCCCTGACACATGTACACAGATACATAGAAGCAAAATGAGCAAACTTCCTTATTTCATATTACTTTAATTTTTAAATCATAATGATTTCTTTAGTCTCTGTGAGGTTGAACTAACAGATCTAGTCATTGCCTCAAAATTATTGTAAAAGTAAAAAAAAAAAAAGCTAGTTGTGGTTGCTTTCTTGGAACCCCAAAGACTTTGTTTGCCTTGGCCCACCTCCCCTGGAATGCCTGGCCACTGTGCTTTACCCCCAGAGGTTCAAAACAACAAGATGCTGTTATTATTTCCTGGGGAGCCCCTCAAATACCCTTCAGTGCAATCCATTCAATTCCTTTAACATTTCTTAAAAGGGTGATATTTATTCGTAAACAGTTGTGTCTATCTTCTTTTTGCCTGGCATGCTAATTATATGGAAAACTTGTAGACTGCAAAGTCCTTTCAATTGATATTTAACATCCTGACCACTCTCAGCAATCAATATAATTCTTTTTACTTCACGTACACTATCACTAATTTCAGTGGCTGGCATAGTGCCTGGTAGGGATACTTAATAAATATTTGTTAAATAAATGAACAAATGCTTTAATGATAGAAAAACTGGTAGAATTAATTAGTGATGAGGTGGTCATTAAAATGTCCCAAACTTTCTGTTTCCATTCCAACCTCTGTCAATTTCCATCCATTTAATACAGTGTAATACCCTCCCTTCCCCCACACTCCTGACCAACTAGTTTCCCTCCTTGTCCCTCACCCCCACCCCAGGCTCACTATCTTACAATTAGAACTCACTCAGGCCAATGCTGGGCATCTGAAACTATGACATGTAGTTCCAGCTTTACACTAGTGAAAAGACAATTTCATCTATTGTCTATAGATAGGGCAATTCTGAACATAAAAAGGCTTTGATCTTTGAACTAAGAACATATGGTCTGGAGAGAAAAGATTACTCTTAAAACTATCACTTTATCAAGTTCTGGTCTGGTTTTTTACATTTAATTCCCAAGGAAATTTGCTGATTAAAATCAACATTTAAAATCCTCCTAAGACCCATGAAGGTTCTTGCTTTACACAGTTATAACAGAATGCATCTATGTACCAAACACTTAAGGACCACAACTGCTACAAAATCTAACTAATGAACCAAAGCAGACTGTTGTTGACAATCAATACCGGTTATCCTTTAGCAATTTAGCACCTTCGCCAATAAGAGAAAACTTCTAGTGACTCTCCCATCCACAGGTACACAAATACTACTGAGAACCACAGAGAAGTCTGTAGAAGCTCTACCTCCATAAAGATGCAAATTAAGATTTAAACAGTGTAACAATTGGCTAGAGCTAATCCTTTTACAGAGGTGTAAATGGCTATTCAGAACTGAATTCCGGGCTGCTAGCTTTTGTTAAGTAGCATTACAGACAAATTTCACCCAAGAGCAATGCCCAGACACCAACTCTGAGGACTACTGATATAGTTTCATAAAGCCAGTGCCATTTGATATCAAACTTCCTGGCCATAAATCCAAGCATGCAAATATAAAACACATCATGAATTAGTGCCCTGGGAAAATAAACTGGAAGCGACTATCTCAAGCCGGACACCCAATGGCTGGAACAGCTGTCTGTGAGGCCACAGTGAAGTTTGTATATAGGGTTTTGTTTGCCACACAAAAGTTGTAGAAAGGACAAACACATACATAGTTAAACAGTATTTTTCTTTTAAAGGGCTGTCTTACAAAACCTATGTTTTGGTGGCTACCTCAGTCTCCATTGTGCAGCCCCCTGGGTGGTCCCTTCCAGGGGGCCACTTGAAGGGAGCACAATGCCATAAAGGAGGGAAGGAGGGGACAGCGACACAAAGGGCAACAGAGCGAGGCAGGCTGCGGACCAGGGGTCAGCAAACAAGGCTCCTTCTCTTTACCCAGGAAACAAGGGCTCCTTCTCTATACCTGGAAACAGTGTGATTAAGCTGACAGCTTGAATTATGGGCTACATTTTGTAGGGTACCCTCCGTCTGCACTAAGGTCCTCTTCATTGTAGCACAGGCTGCACAAGCAAAACCCCTGCCTTCCCTCCTCCTGCCCCCCACCACTTTGCCCTCCAAACAGACCTCATCATTCTATTCCACTTTAATTCTCAGAACTACCCCCCTCCCGTACCACTTTTTTTTTTAAGTTTCTTAATGAGGAGCTAGAAGGCCTGGGAGAATTTATAATAGGTGTTTCTCTCTACCCTTAAACAGAGGTTATAACCAGCCTTAACCCATTGCCCATTTTTAGCAGCCAAGAATTATTAGTGATGGCTGCAGACGTACTTTTTGAAATGAATTAAGTGTTCTCAGTCCACTCTCTCTTATAACTCTATGGATCTCAGATTTAACACACAGGTTGACAAAAATCCTCCTGACTGGATGGTTGAAGATTGGAAAAATTTACTCTTGCTTCCCTCAGTTTCTTTTAAACCAGCATTGATAGAGGGATGTCGTTAGGGTGCTGGCTTAGCTCTCCAATCTGAGATGTATAAATGGGTCTCTAGGACTTACAGAGCCAGTCACCTAACGTGACCTTGCTTTAAATATTTGCTTTAAAAAAAGAATGTGAGAGGTGTAGGGTGGAAAGGGGGTGATCCCTCCCTTCCCATCTAAGAGTCATGGTTGATACTCCTAACAGGTTAACAAGAGAAAAGCATAATGAATTTATTTGGTCATAGTTTTCCACGACATGGGAGCCTTTAGATTGAAGACTCAAAGACACAGGGAAAACTACCTATTTTTATGCTTAGGTTCAGTGAAGAATGGACAGCCACATAGAACTGTGACTGGACTAAAAGGGTATGATCTAATGCTAATAGATTTAATGGGGAAACTCAGCAAGGCCTGCCCACATTCTTCTTGGCCTCTCTGTGCGGCATTCCTTCCTCCCTGGTATAGGGCAAGATCCTTTCTGGAATGGGAGGTCTTATGACCTGCAATCAAACAAGGTAGTTTAGAGAATTTCTTTATGGCCAGTTCTTATGGCCAGAAATGCAGAGGAAAGTTAGACTAATATTTTTAGGTTTTATGGCTGGCTTTGGGGAAAAGGGATTCTGCTTCATGACCTGTTTTAGGGAAGAGGAATTCTAGTTTCAATGGCTTGCCTCAGGGAAGGATGAGGTTGAAAGACAGGAGGGTAGGAGAAGATCAGAGAAAAACTTTAATTCTGAGGTCTCAAACTTTGAGATATCATTTTCTAAGCCCCAACAATGGTCTAATTATATAACTTTTGCCTTTCCCAAACTTAATACAATCAAGCCCTGTATTATGGAAAAGTTTTAAAATACTGTGAACATATTAATTTTTTTATTTATTAGACATTACTATAATCAATTTTATAATTAAATTCTAGAGGGTGCTTACAGTAAAAAGGACCCAATATTGTCAAAGAAGAATTATTGTTGGGCTTACTGGCTGCTGCAGGATCATAAAGCAAAACATCAGACTTTGCAGTGTTGTTAACATGGCTGTCTCTCTCTGTACAAACACAAACATGTATGTGGGTATGTAAGAAAGGAGACAAGGAGACTCAGACTGGGCTGGTAAGGATTAAACTATGTGAGCATATCCAGGGAGAAGGGAAAACACAGGGCATGACAGGATGGTAGACAGGCTTAGTGTGGGCTCAGGCAACATTCAGATCCTGAAACAAGTTGCCGTGTTACTTTTCCAGTATAAGTGAGACTGCACAGAGACCAATTAAGTCTCATGAATGGGAATGGGGTCCAGTGCAGAGTCATCCTCCATTGACCAGGTGCTCAGATGAGGAGGACAGGTTTCTTCCTGAGTTCTGACTCTGTTCCAGGTCTATGTCCGTGATGACAGTGAAATAGGAGTAGCAATATCCTGGGAAGGCTGAATGCTTGGTTATTAACATTTGCTCCCTGTTGTATGTACCAGTCCATGGCCTGTTAGGAACTGGGCTGCACAGCAGGAGGTGAGTGGAGGGTGAGCTAGCAAAGCTTCATCTGTACTTATAGCCACTCCCCATCGCTTGTATCACCGCCTGAGCTGCCCACACCACCCTTTCTCCCTGGTCTGTGGAAAGGATCGCTGCTTTAGAGGATCAATACAGGTTGAGTATCCCTTATCCAAAATGCTGCTTGGGGCCAGAAGAGTTTGGGGATTCTAATTTTTTTGGATTTTGGAATATGAGCATCCCAAATTCAAAAACCCCAAATCTGAAATGCTCCAATAAGCATTTCTTTTGAGGGTCACGTTGGTACTCAGAAAGTTTCAGGTTTTGGAGCATTTTGGATTTTTAGATTTGGGATGCTTAACCTATACTATATAAAACTGAAAAAGCTGAATCACTTTATTATTCAAATGCTCACTCACCTACGAAGCTAAGCATAAGCTAAAAAGACAAAAAGAAGAAATAAGAAACAAGAAAGTGAACAAGAAAAAATTATCATTATGAATGAATAAATGGATTAATTGTAGAAGGAAAGTAGGCAGGATGCAAACAAGAAAACAAAAGTTAACTGGCTCTCCTAGGGAGACCCTGGGAACCAGGTGAAAAGCCTTCTCTTGTCAGTGTCCAGAGTTCAGGGGATGTCAGGTAAGTGTATCCCAATTCTAGGTAAGTACACTTTTCAAAACAGTAGAAACCAATTCCAAGTGTGTTCACAATTACAGATGTAATAATGCTCCTGCAACAACCACGCCCAGTACACAACCACGTAATGTATAGCACAGCTGACCATCAGTCCCATTGGCCAATACTGGAAATTCTACTAGGGTGTCAGTTGTCCTGGAAAGCAGTGCTTGCCAATGTTTAAGGTGGCAGAACACCTGAAATTCACAGAACATTTTGCCATGAAGTAGTTTATATATTCCATTCAGACAATTAATGTGTGTACACAATACAACAGTCAAACCACATTTGCCCATGATTAAAAAAATCTGTCAAATCTAATAAGATCAGCTTTTTCCACACTTTTCATTATTATTCATTTGGTACTCTCATTCATTTTATTTTTCTCTAGTAGACAAGCTACAGCAGGTACCAAAGTTTTAGTAAAACAATTTTGAGAAAGTTCTCAAAATCACAGATTCATTTTCCTATGAACTTGAAAAAGACTGCTTGACTGTAGAATAATTCTACTGAAATATATCTGAGAATCACTACAGTAAACCAATTCAGATCTAGCACTGTTTTCAGCAGATTCAAACACATTTCTAGTCCATCAAAATGACAAGCAAATGAAAATAAATTTACCCTGACAAAGGAAAATAGAAAAAAAAAAGTTAGAAAACTGGTTGAAAGCCAAAAAGACAGTATTCAGAATTGCTTGTCCCTTGTAGGTTAAGGTAATACTCTTAAGTCTCCCAACCCAAACTCAAAATAGTGAGATTCAGTAGAAAAGTACAGAAAACATACTAAGGTCTCACTTTTTGCTTAACTTTTGAGTGTCAGATTGTCTTATTCATCTGGCCTACCTGCACACCCTGCCCCTCACTCAGTCATCAAGCGTGAATGCTCTTCAAATCACACTTTAAAATGAATTTGGTTTTTCCAGAAGCCAGTCACCAGCAGCTCCAAGACTGTTTTTCACAGGTGAGAACTATGAGTTAAAGAGCATTCAAGGGAAGATATGCCATGAGGAACCAAAGGAGGAGGAATAAAATGAGCAACACAAGGGAGCAGTAAAGGCAGGGATGCAGAGGATGTTTGGGGGTTTGCTGACTGGCAACAGGGAACAGATCCCAATTTGCTCTGACCAACCATACTCCCCTATCCTAACCCATACACCGTGGGTGGGGCTGAAGGTGAAGCATGGAGTCCAGGTATAAGCTAATGGTACTCTCCCCTTGCTACAGTGATTATGCAGGGGGTGGGCACATGATGTGGTCAGAGCCAGTGAGAGGTTTTGATTGAGCAAGTCAGGACAAAGGCCTCCAGCTAGTGGGCCTGACAATTGAGTGAAGACAGAGGTAATGGAGCCCACGGAAAGAGAGGAGTCAGAGCCCACTGGCACCAACTGAGCCCCAGGGAAGCTAGCCTGGAGACTGCCCGCCTCTGGGCTACACTAACATGCGCCACTAAAGTCTCCTTTGACTTAAATCAGTTTAAATTGGATCCTCTGTTACTTACCACAGAAAGACTCCTAATGGATTCAAAGAGAAAATAAATTTTAAAAAGAGGTGACGTGGTCAATAATATCCAATAATTTACTGCTTCCTTATCAGTTTTATTTTTATTGTAAGCATGCTAAGCCTTTGATTATAAAATATACAATACTTTGTACAGCTGAAGAATATTTACTATATATGTAAAAAGGAATGGTCATTAAAAGCATCCCCATAATAGAAACATTTCCAAGGCCATCAGTGAAAGCTGTGGAGCTAGCCATGCAGCCAAAGGTGCCCTTGCCTCCACAGGGCAAGCATCACAGAGCTGCAGGACATGGTTTTTAAGCTTTGGCATTCAGGAGTTTTTTTTCTTTTTTAGATTTTTTTTTTAAACAGCTTTATTGAGATATAATTCACATATAAAATTCACCGATTTGAAGAAGCGTACACTTCAATGCAACCATCACACAACCTAATTTTAGAACATTTCCAAAAGACAGTTTGAGGGCTTGTTTTACTTTGATTTTTCTGATTATAAAAGTAATACTTATTTATCGTAGAAAACTTGTATGTGGCATTCTCATTTTAAGCCACCAGGGTCACAGGTCAAAACTCTTGCTGGGGTAGAGTTCTGCTTCTAGACCCAGGTCCTTTGGCTGTTCCCTACACCTACAGACTCTTCTTTTAATCAAATCCAGAAACACTGTGGTTGCCTACTTAATGTGCATCTCCCTTCTTCCTTTTTGCAGAATCCCAGTTTTGTTCAGTAATCAAACTCATGTGATTGTGGGGAGACAACCCCTTGTCTGATTCTGGAGTAGATCATGATTAGTCTAAGCCAGGGGTGATCAAATTCAGCCACAGTCTGCTTTTGTAAGCCCTTGAACTAAGATTTAAAGAGAGAAAGAAGATAGGGGCAAGGAAGAGGAGAGAAGCCTAAAATATTTACTATTTGGCCTTTTATAGAAAAGGTTTTCCTACTGTAAGCTAATTATAACAACACTTGCAAATAATTAGCTTAGGAGTGGACCTGTGACCAAGTTTTATTCAATGAGATGTGAAGGGAGTCTAATGAAGGCTCTCCTTGTTCCTGACAGAGACCTAAGAAGAGAGGGTCTCTGTTATCTTTGGAAGATGTGCTGTCTAGATGAGGCCCTTGGCACTTACATTAGCCTGCCTGAGGACACTAAAACAAAATACCATAGATTAGGTGACTTAAACAATCAAAATTTATGTCTCATAGTTTTGGAGCCTGGGAAGTTCAAGATCAAGGTGCTGGCCCATATGGTTCCTGGTGACGGCTCACTTCCTGGCTTGCAGACAGCCACCTTCTCAGTGTCCTCACATAGTGGCAGAGAGGAAGAGCTCTTGTGTCTCTTCTTCTAAGGGCATTTAATTCCATCATGAGGGTCCCACCCTCACGACCTCATCTAACCTGAATTACCTCCCAAAGGTTCCATCTCCAAATACCATCACACTGTAAGTTAAGGCTTAAATATATGAATTTTTTTGAGGGGGAACACAAACATTCAGTTCATAAGAGGACTGTTATTGCTAATTTGCTCCTGGCCTCAGGAAGATGTCTACATTGAGGATGTCAAAACAGGGAAATGGAAAGGATCTGGGTCTTAGATGAAAAATGTGGAGGGCAGTGTCAACCAAAACAGGGCCTACTCTACCTCTGGGCCTCCAGGAATAAGACATAACAACAAATGTGCTTAAAGCAATAAGTATTCCTATTATTTGTAGCCAACAGCATCCTGATACATCAAGGAAATTATTAGTTAAATAATTCAACAATTCCCAAAAGCTAAGTCTGAAAAAAGAACTCTGACGCTGGGTGAAGTGGCTCATGCCTGTAATTCTAGTACTTTGGGAGGCTGAGGCAAGAGGATCCCACCAGGAATTCGAGACCAGCCTGGGCATCAAAGAGACACCCCGTCTCTACAAAAAATAAAAAATTATCCAGGTGTGGTGGCACACACCTGTAGTCCCAGCTACTTGTAGTCCCAGCTACTTGGGAGGCTGAGGCAGGAGGATCGCTCAAGCCCAGGAATTTGAGGTTGCAGTCAGCTATGATGATACCACTGCACTCTAGCTGGGGTAACACAGTGAGATCATGTCTCAAAAAAGACAAAAGAGAAAAGAACTATGATTGATAGCTTTTCTGTAATACCAATGTTATGTTTCACTTAAAAGAATTTAAAGAGGCATCTTAAAACAACAAATATGCATCCTGCCCTGTCGCCCTCTCCCCCTAACATATTTTCTCTTTGTCTTTTTAAAAAATATGAGCTAACAGCACATCTTTGCCCTTGGTGTAGTAGGGCCAGCATGAAGCAGGACCAGGTGGCAGCTCATGTGCTAAGACTGAAGAGATGAGGAAAAGACTCGTGCAGACCCTGAATGTATCCCCTTGGCCTGTAAGGGTGCTATACTCTGGCATGTGAGCTACTCCTTTGGTTGGAGTAACCAACAATTCCAAGACATGGGCCATGCTGGCTTGTCTCCAGACCTTTGGTCACACTGCAGCCCTCCCCCAAAATCTAGAATGGCTAATCTGCAAACAGCCAAACCAACCATTATAGCTACTCTGGTTATCTACTATTATGTAATAAAATAACCCAAATTTAGTGGTATAAACCAATAATCAACAACTTTTTATTACGCTCATGGTTTCTGTGGGTCAGGAATTTGGACATGGGCAGGGGAGTATGAGGGGTAGAGCACCTTAACATTCCATTGGGAGATCTCCCTAAGATGTTGTAATTTACTTATATATGAAATAGTGAGAGAAATTATAGGAAAACAGTCACATAGTCACCATCTTTTTGTAAATCTCCCTGAATTTCCTTATTAACACATTAACTGCCATGTGAGTTGTATTTAACTCACGCTAGTTTTGAGCCTGGGGCCATGTGAAGCATATGTAACTCACACATCTCTTTACCTTGAGGGCCTCTTGAACTATTTCTCAAGTTACATATAACTCAAGCACAGAAAACAATAAAAAATAACAAAATTTTCATTAAATTAGAAAGGACTATTTTGCTTTCAAAGTTTTTATTCTATTTTTGTAATAAAACACTGTGGCTCCAAGGGAAAAAAAATTCTGTCTAGTATGACAAAGTGTTTTTAAAAAGAAGAAGAAGAAGAATGCCGCTAGGAGAACAAACCAAAACTCATGGATTTTTCATGAGTTTAAAAATTAAGTTACAATAGACAGCAATACAATATTAGCAGAAGACTTCAATATCTCACTTCCACAATGGATAGAAAAACCAGACAGAAAATCAACAAAGGAATAATGAACTTGAACAATGATACAGACCAAATGGACCTAACAGACATATACAGAATATATTCCATCCAACTAACAGCAACAGAATATGCATTCTTCTCAAGCACTCACAGAACATTCTCCAGAATAGACTATTTGTTAGGTCAGAAAACAAGTCTTAACAAATTTTAAAAGACTGAAATCATACCAAGTATCTTCTCTGACCAAATGGAGTGAAATTAGAAATCAATAGCAAAAGGAAAACTGAAAAATTCACAAAGAAATTAAACAACACACTTTTTTTTCTTGAGACAGAATCTAACTCTGTTGCCCGGGCTAGAATGCCGTGGTGTCAGCCTAGCTCACAGCAACCTCAAACTCCTGGGCTCAAGTGCTCCTTCTGCCTCAGCCTCCCGAGTAGCTGAGACTACAGGCATGTACCACCATGCCTATCTAATTTTTTCTATTTTTGGTAGAGAAAGGGTCTCGCTCTTGCTCAGGCTGGTCTCGAACTCCTGAGCTCAAACGATCTGCCCGTCTTGGCCTAGGATTACAGGCATGAGCCACTGCGCCTAGCCAACAACACACTTTTGAACCACCAATGGATCACAAAAGAAATCAAAAGGGAAGGAAATTAGAAAATATCTTGAGGCAAATGAAAATAAAAATATAAGCAATCTTAAGCAGAAAGAACAAATTGGGAGGTATAGATTTAACAGACTTCAAGCTAGACTATAAGGGTCTAGTAACTAAAACAGCATGGTACTAGCACAAGAACAGAGACATAGACCCTTGGAAGAGAAGTGAGAACCCAGATATAAAACCATCCTCATATAGCTATCTAATCTTTGACAAAGCAGACAAAAATATACACTGGGGAAAAGAAAGAATCCTTATTCAGTGTTGGGAAAACTGGATAGCCAAGTGTAGAAGACTGAAATAGGATCTGAACCTTTCACCTCTCACAAAAATCAAAATCAACTCATGATGGATAACAGACTTAAACCTAATGTGTAAAACTAAGAATTCTAGAAGAAAATGTTGGAAAAACTCTTATACACATTGGCCTAGGCAAAGAATTTATGAAGATGACCCCAAAGGCAATCACAGCAACAACAAAAATAAATAAATGGGACCCAATCAAATTAAAAAGCTTCTGCACAGCCAAGGAAACTATCATGAGAGCAAACAGACAACCTACAGAATCAGAGAAAATATTCGCATGTTACACATCTGATAAAGGGCTGATAACTAGAATCAATATAGAACTCAGGAAAATCAGCAAGGAAAAAAATCAAACAACCCTATCAAAAAGTGGGCAAAGGACATGAACAGAAACTTTTCAAAAGAAGATAAATGGCTAACAAACATAAGAAAAAATGCTCAACAACTCTAATCATCAGGGAAATGCAAATCAAAACCACAATGAGATATCACTTATTCCCAGTGAGAATGGCCTTTATGAAAAAGACCCCCAACAATAAATGTTGGCATGGATGCGGAAAGATAGGAACACTCATACACTGCTAGTAGGACTGCAAACAAGTACAACCTCTGTGGAAAGCAATATGGAATTACAAGTAAAGAGATACAAGTAGAACTATCATTTGATCCAGCAATCGCATTACTGGCCATCTACCTAAAAGAACAAAAGACATTCTATAAAAAAGACATCTGCACTCAAATGTTTATAGCAGCACAATTCACAATTGCAAAGATGTGGAAACAACCCAAGTACCCATCAATACATGAGTGGATTAATAAAATGTGGTACATGTATATCATGGTGTTCTACTCAGCCACAAAAAACAATGGTGATATAGCACCTCTTTTATTATTCTGGATAGAGCTGGAAACCATTCTACTAAGTGAAGTATCCCAAGAATGGAAAAACAAGCACCACATATACTCACCATCAAATTGGTATTAACTGATCAACACTTAAATGCATGTATAGTAATAACATTCACTGGGTGTCAGGCAGGTGTGGAGGGAAGGAGGGGATGGGAATATACACACGTAATGGGTGCGATGCACACTGTCTGGGGGATGGACATGCTTGAAGCTCTGACTCGGGTGGGGCAAGGGCAATATTTGTAATCTAAACATTTGCATCCCCATAATATGCTGAAATAAAAAAATTAAATAAATAAATAAATTAAAAAAAACAAAAATACAACATATCAAAACTTATGTGATACAGTAAAAGCAGTACTAAGAGGGACATTTACAGCGATAAACATTTGCATTAAAAAAGAAGAAAAGCTCAAATCAACAACCTAACTTTATACCTCAAAGAAACAGAAAAAAGAACTAAGGCCAAAGTTAGAAGATAGAGGAAATAATAAAGATATGGCAGAAACAAATGAAATAGAAAATATAAAAACAATAGGAAAAATCAATAAAACTAAAAGTTGGTTTTTTGAAAAAATAAAATTGACAATCAAAATAGCCAATTAACCATTAGCTAGACTACCTAAGAAAAAAGAGAAAAAGCTCATATAAATAAAATCAAAAGTGAAAGAGGAAATATTGCAACTGATACTATAAAATTTAAAGTATCATAAGAAATTATTATGAACAATTATACACTAACATACTGGATAACCTAGAAAAAATAAACAAATTCCTAAAAACATACAAACTACCAAGACTGAATCACGAAGAACCAGAAAGTCTGAACAGACCTAAAACTAGTAAGAAGATTGAATCCATACTTAAAAACCCCTCATCAAAGAAAAGCCCAGGACCAGATTCCTTCACTGATATATTCTATGAAACATTTAAAGAAGAATTAATATCAATCTTTTTCAAACTACTCAAAAACATTGAAGAGGAGGGAATACTTACAAAGTCATTTTATTAGGCCAGCATTACCCTGATGCAAAAGCCAGAGAAAGATACCAAAAACCAACCAAACAAACAAACAAACAAAAAGAAGACTACAGGCCAATATCCCTGATGGGTATAGATGCAAAACTTGTCAACAGAATATTAACAAACCAAATTCAACAGCACATTAAAGGAATCACACCCCATGACCAAGTGAGATTTATCTCTGGATGCAAGGATGAATCAACATACAAAAATCAATTTATGTGACACCACATTAACAGAATGATCACACAATCATCTCAATAGACAGAAAAAATGTTTGACAAAATGCAACACCCTTTCATGATAAAAACTCTCAATAAACTAGGAATAGAAGGAAATTACCTTGATACAATAAAGGTCATCTATGGAAATCTCACAGTTAATATTATACTCAATGATGAAAAACTGAAAACTTTTCCTTTGAGATCAGTAATAAAGGAAGTATACTCTTGCTACTTCTATTCAATACAGTAATGAAAATCCTAGTCAGAGCAAGTAGGGAATAAAAAGAACTAATAGCCATCTAAATCAGAAGTAAAATTGTCCGTTTGCAGATGACATGGTCTTATACATAGAAAACTCTAAACACTCTAGGAGAAAAAAACTGTTAGAAGTAATAAATGAATTTAGTAAAGTTGTAGGATATAAAATTAACATACAAAAATCAGTTGTGTTTTCTAGACACTAAAAACAAACTATTTGAATAGGAAATTGGAAAAATAATCTTATTTATAATAGCACCAAAAATAAAAACATGCTAAGAAATAAACTTAACTAAGGAGGTAAAGACTTGTATGCTTAAAACTATAAAACATGATGAAAGAAATTAAAGACACAACAAATGGAAAGACATCCATGTTTACAGATTAGAAGATTTAATGTTAATAAAATGTCCATACTACCCAAAGGGATCTGCAGATTCAATGAAATCCCTATCAAAATCTCACTAGTATTTTTTTCCAAAAAAGAAAAACAATACTAAAATGCACATGGAACCACAAAAAAACCCAGAGTAGCCAAAATAATCTTGAGAAAAAAGAGCAAGGTTGTAGGCATCATACTTTCTGATTTCAAAATATATTACAAAGCTACACTAACCAAAACGGTAGCATAAAGAGGGATATACTGACAAATGGAATAGAATAGAAAGCCCAGAAATGAGTCTATGAATATATACCTTCACCTGATTTTTGATAAGGGTGAGAAGAATACATAACAGAGAAAAGATATTCTCTTTTACAAATGGTGTTGGGAAATCTGGAAATCCATATGTAAAAGAATAAAGCTGCATCCTTATCTTACATCATGCAATAAAATCAACTCAAAATGAATTAAAGATTTAAATGTAATACCTGAAAATATCAAACTACTAGAAGAAAAGAGAAAAAGCTTCATGACTGTGGTCTTGGCAATGATTTCACAGATATAATATCAAAAGCACAGGCAACAAAAGCAAAAATAGACAAGTGGAACTATGTCAAGCTAAAAAGTTTCCTCACAGGCCGGGCGCGGTGGCTCACGCCTGTAATCCTAGCACTTTGGGAGGCCGAGGCGGGCGGATCGCTCAAGGTCAGGAGTTCGAAACCAGCCTGAGCAAGACCCCGTCTCTACCAAAAATAAAAAAAGAAATTAATTGACCAACTAAAAATATATATACAAAAAATTAGCCGGGCATGGTGGCGCATGCCTGTAGTCCCAGCTACTCGGGAGGCTGAGGCAGTAGGATCGCTGAGCCCAGGAGATTGAGGTTGCTGTGAGCCAGGCTGACGCCACGGCACTCACTCTAGCCTGGGCAACAAAGCGAGACTCTGTCTCAAAAAAAAAAAAAAAAAAAAAAAAAAAGAAAAGAAAAAAGTTTCCTCACAGCAAAGGAAAAAATTAACAGAGTGTAAAAGCAACCTATTGAATGGAAGAAAATATTTGCAAACCATATTACATAAGAGTTTAATTTCCAAAATATATAAGGAACTCATACAACTCAATAGCATAAAAAAAAAACAAAACCTAATAACTCAATTAAAAGATGGGCTAAGACTTGAATATATATTTCTCCAATGTCTCCCTAAAACATAAAAATGGCCAACAAGTATATGAAAAGATGCTCAATGTCACTAATCATCAGGGAAATGCAAATCAAAACTACAATGAGATATCACTTCATACTTGTTAGGATGGCTATTATCAAAAAGAATAAAAGACAACAAGTATTGGCAAAGAGGTGGAGAAAGTGGAACTCTTGAACACTGTTGATAGGAATGCAAAATGGTACGGATGCTATGGAAAACAATACAGAGATTCCTCTAAAAATTAAAAATAGAACTACCATATGATCCAACAACCCTACTTCTAGCTATTTATCCAAAAGAACTGAAATTATATTTCAAAGAGATATTATCACTATAATGTCTATTGTAGCATTACTCACAATAGCCAAGATGTGGGAACAACCTAAATGTTCATCAGTGGATGAATGGATAAAGAAAATATCTTTATGATATATACATAAATGATGGAATATTATTCTGTCTTTAAAAAGAAGTAAATTCTTACACATGCTGTAACATAGATGAACTCTGAAGACATTATGCCAAGTGAAATAAGCTAGACATATAAGTTTTTGCTTATGTATCTTCAAGCTCACTGATTCATTTCTCTACCATGTCCAATCTACTGATATGCCCATTGCAGTCTTTAATTTGCTACAGTGTTTTTCACTTCTAGCATTTCCTTTTGGTTCTTTATTATAGTTTCCATCTTTCTGCTTACATTACCCATCTGTTTTTGCAGATTATCCTCTTTTTCCATTAGAGCCCCAGCTTACTAATCATAGTTATTTTAAATTCACAGTCTGATAAGTCCAAGATCTGCCATATGAAAGTCTGGTTCTAATGCATGCTCTGTCTATTCAAACTGTGATTTTTGCCTTCTAGTATGCCTTGTAATTATTTCTTGAAAACTGAACATGAGGTACTAGGTAAATAGCACTTTAGAGTGAATATGTAAACAGGCCTTCAGGGTGAGGTTTTATGTTCATTTGGCTTCTATTAGGCTGTGTTTATTGTGGCTGTAAATGTAGGTATCAGAAGCTAAAATTTCTTAGGGTGCCCTTGATTTTTTCTCTATGTTACCTTTGGGTTTCCTCAGAGATGACTTCTTAACTAAGGTCTGAGGCATATGGTTCATTCCATGTATTTTCCTATTATTATACAGGAGCCCTATTGATGTGGTGATAAGGTATGCGGTAGAGGAAACATTCTATAGTCCTAGGATTAGGTGTCAATCTTTTAGTGACCTGTGCTTGTGGGCTGTGACTTTCACAAGTGCTTTTCAGTCCCAACCCTTTCCTTTGCTCCATGTCATCCATGTTCTTCTAAGGGAGGCCAGCAGCCCATGCTGAGAAGGCGGCAAAAGCTGGGGAACTGAGTTCATTCAAGTTGGCCCATGGAGATTTTTTTAACATCTCCGGTACAGACACCAAGTGACAATGACTGTGATTACTGCCTACCTTGCTGACAATCAAGTCTCAGGACTATGACCTTCTTAGAAACCTAGCTTGGACTTTTAAAAATTTAAACTAAAATAAGGATAGGGAAGTCATAGATTTTTCAGAACAAAATAAGTAAGCTAACAGGAGAGGCACAGGCGATACTGGGGAATGAAGTGCCAGGCAGAAAAAAAGGGGATACCTTGATGGCCACACCTAATAGCACTGGGTTATTTTTCCAGAAGTATAATGCACAACCTTACTTTGGGAACAAAGGCCAGAATCTATGTGGTAGCAAGAAAAGGATCAGGGGCTACCTGTGTTGAGGGGGCAGGGGTCATGTCCAGAAAAAACAAGTGACTGCGCTGATGAAAACAGACATGAAAGCCTAATAGCATCTGAAGGAATGCTGAATTTGTAAATACGCTTCCAGTTCCTCATAAAGTAACCTTAGGGTAAATTCTAAAAGAATACAGTATGAACCCATTATTCTAGGCAAGTGATCTCCAGCAGCAAGTCTTTCTCAGATGCAATAACTTCTTTCCTACATTTAACTTTGAAGAGGAGCTAAATTAAAATCACTGGATGGGAGTCAATCTATGTGATCACATTTTTATGACCTTGAGAACCAAGGCTTTCATTTGACTTAGTTTAAAAGGCAACATTACATTCTGTTTTCAGTCACACCCCAGGGGGAGAGAGAACAAAGCAACTTTGCAAGTAGTTTGTTAAAGCCTAAAGAAAAGCACATAGCACTTTATTGGCCTTTTTGAGGCTGCAAGGCCAAAAATCAATATAGATGGAGCAAAAGATCAAATTGCCACTGCTTAGTTTTCTGTTTTCTTTTTCTAATTAAAGAATCTAATTTGCTTCTTGAGCTTCCTTTTTAACCTTATAAAATATTATCCTCTAGCTTTCTAGAGTTACTGGGAGACAGCACACAGGACCAGTTAACAACACTGACTCTGGACCCAGGGGGCCAGTTCAAAGTGCACTGAGCCATTTTCTGACTTGGGATAAGTTAACTCTCTGTACCCCAGTTTCCCCATCTGTTAAATGGTGATGATAATAGGATTAAATGATATAAATAAAGGTCTGACAACAGTGCCTAGCATGAAATCAGTACTATCAAAGGCTATTTCATCATTATGATTATGATTTGGGTGGTAGAACACAGAAATTAAGAGCATGAGTTCTGGCACCAGACTGTCAGTTCGGACCCTAGCTGCATCTCGGACCAGATTGGTGACCTGGGAAGGTTATTTAATCTTTCTAAACCCTAGTTGAAACATTCTACTTGGCATCTATGAACAACTTCTTCCTGGTTCTCCTCATTCTTTCTTGAAGCTTCTTCTTAGACTCCTTTGCTGATTCCTTCTGATTTTCCTGAGCTTGAAGGTAGAGTCAAGCCTTAGACTGCTTTCCTATTTATGTTCACTACCTCGCACTTTTCTTAGAGGTCACAGTTTAAACATACATTTATACACTGATAATTTACAAATTTATTTCTCTAGTCCTGACCTTTTTCTGAAATCCAGATTCATAAAATCCATTTGTCTACTCAACATTTCCACTTGAATCTCAAAAAGGCATTTCAAATGTAACATATCCAAAACTCCCATCTTGGTTTTCTTTCCCTCAAACATGTGCTTCCTATATGATCCTTATATCATTAAATGAGTGAATGGCTACGCTCCTAGTCACTGTGCCTCCAAACCTGGGAGTCACCCTTCTGCCCCCTTTCTCTTATAACCCACATCCAGTAATGAATCCTCCTGGTTCTTCTTAAAAACATATCCAGAATCCGACCATTCTTCATCACCCCACTGCTGCCACCTCTCCCCCAGATCACTGTAATATTCTTCAAACAAATCTCCTTGCTACCACCCTTTCTCCCAGTTTATTTTCCATTAAACAGCAAGAGTGATTCTCCATTTCCCTTGAAGTACAATCCAAAGTTCTTCCTACAGCTTACACGACCCTTCAGGATGTGGCCCAGTGATACTTCTCACTCCATCTCCTCCCTTCTCTCTGTCACCTCTTCTGATCCAGCTGCACTGATCTCTTCACTGTTGCAAAAACACCAAGTGTGCTCCCACTACATGGCCTCTGTACTGTGGCTACCTTTGCCTGGTATGCTCTTTCTCAAGATATATCCCATTCCTCTCCCAGATACAGAAGAAGAGAGAAGAAACATAAACTGAGAAATAAACAAATACGCCAGGGGAGAAAAAGTAAGATGACAGAAAACAGAGCAGGTTAAGTGAATAGAAGAGAGCATGATTTAACATGGCTTACCCACTCAACTTACTTACTTCAGGTGTCTACTCAATACTGTCTTACCGGAGAGACAGTCTTACCTTCCCTGACTATTTTATATTAAATTGCACCCATGCCTTCTTTATCAACTTAACCTGCTTATTCTTTGTCCTAACACTTTTCATACAGATTGCTTATCCATTTATGTTTCCTTCCTCCCCTCCACATGCACAAGCATAAGTGCCATAAGAGCAAGAACAGTGCCTGGCACAGAGTAGGCACACAATATTTAATGTTAAATGAATATACTATTTTTTTAGTTTTCTATAGACTTATAACCAACTAGCCTAAAACTTAGTAGCTTAAAGCAAGAACCAATTTATTATATCTCATGCTTTTACGGATTAGGAAATCAGGCAGAGATTGGCTGGATGATTCTTCCAGTTCATATATTACTGAGAGAGATCATATGGTGATATTTAACTGTGGATGGACTTGTCTGTAGAGTCCTAGAGGCTTCACTTACATGTCTGGCACTTTGGTGGGGACAACTGGAAGGACAAGGCTCAGCTAAGACTAGTGACTAGAGCACCTACAAGTCATTTCTTCAGCACAGAGGCCTCAGCATAGCAGCCTTAAGCATGATGAGACTTCTTATACGGTGGTTCATGGTTCTACAGTGAGTGTTCCAGCAAGCAAGGTAGAAACTACATGGCCTTTTATAACTCAATTTTAGAAGTCATATAACATCAATTCCACCATGCTCTATTTGGCTGAAGCATTCACAGCCCACCCATATTCAAAACAAAAGGACAGAGACTCAATCTTTTGATAAAAGAAATATTGAAGAATTTGCAGTCATATTTAATTTAAATTGTCACAACCTCATAACTCACAGAACAAACAGAGCTTTAGGCCCAGTAGGTTTTCAGGAAATTTTGGTTGAATCAAAATGAAATTACTAAATGGGATTTTCAATTATGGTACTATAATGGGAAGGGAGAATAGTCTGATTCTTTTTTTTTTTTAAATTAGTTAAGTGCAGTAGTGAGACGGGGGAAAGAGTAGAACAAGCAGTTCGATCTGTAACTGACTTTAGTTTGATTCTTTAATACAAGGGCTTAGAAAGAATAATTAATTTTAAATTATCTATGTTTTCGATACAAAAAACAGTAAACATCAAACTCAATACAGAATGCCTGTGGTGATTTTACCAGTAGAACGGACGTAGTTAAGAAAAGTATCAGTCAGTTTGAAGATATGTCAATACAAATCTCCAAAACTGAAGTGTAAAGAGAAAGAAGAATGAAAAAATTGGAACAGAATATCCAAGAACTGTGGAACAATTCTAAAAGGCATGGACACATGTAATGGGAACACCAGAAGAAGAAGAAAGAAAGAAAAAAAGAAGAGTAGAAGAAATACTGGAAGTAATAATGGCTGAGAAATGTCCCAAATTAATGACAGATGCCAAACCAGTGATCCAGGAAGCTCAGAGAACACCAAGCAGGATAGATACCAAAAAATCTAAACCTAGGAATATCATTAAAGTCCTTACTGTGAATGTCCCTAGCAAAGGAGTATCAAAATACAAAGGCAAAAACTGGTAGAATTGTAAGGAGAAACAGATACATTCATTATAGTCGGAGACTTGAACACACCTCTGACAGTTCTAGCAGGCAGACTGGAATGACACAGTCAAACTGAATAGCACCATCAATTAACTAGATCTAATTGACATTTATAAAACTTCATCTAACAACAACAAAATACACATTCTTCTCAAACTCATAAAACATTCACCACAACAGACCACATTCTGGACCATAAAACACACTTCAACAAATTTAAAAGGATAAACTCACAGAAAGTTTGCTTTCAGAGCAAACACAATACAAAATACTATAGACAAGGTGGCTTTAAATAAACAAAATTTATTTCTCACAGTTATGGAGGCTGGCAGTCCAAGATCAAAGTGCCAGCCAATTCAGTTCCTGGTGAGGCCTGCAAATGGCTGCTTTCTTGTTGTGCCCTCACATGGTGGAGGAAAGAGAATTCTGGTGTCCCTTCCTCATCTTATAAGGGCATAAGCTCTGTTGGATTAGGGCCTCACTTTTATGACCTCATTTAACTTTTATCACCTGAATTGTGTTTTGGAAGACAAGGGGGCACAAATATTCAGTCCATAATACCAGGCTAGCCAAAAAAAAAAAAAAAAAAAGACAAACATCAGAAGACATAAATATCAGAAATGAAAGACAGACCATCTTTAATATCTCATGGATATTAAAGCAATAATAAAGGAATATTAAGAACTTTATGCCCCAAAATTTGGTAACTTAGACAAATGGACTAATTCCTTAAAGGACATAATCTACCAAAACTCTCACAAGAAGGAACAGATAATCTGAATAGGCCTATATCTATTAAAGAAATTGAATCAATATTTAACCTTCCCAAACCAGGCCCAGATGGGTTCACTGGTAAATTCTATCAAATATTTAAGAAAAAATTATACCAATTCTCTACAGTCACTTCTAGAAAACAGAAGCAGAGGGAACACTTCCTATCTCATTCCATAAAATCAGCATTACCTAACACCAAAACCAGACAGACATTACAAGAAAGAAAACTTTGATCAGTCTCTCGAATAAACAGAGTCAAAAATCCTTAACAAAATATTAGCAAATTGAATCCAACAATGTATACAAAAATTATATACCATGATCAAGTGAGATTTATCTCAAATACACAAGGCTGATTCAGCATTTGAAAATTAATACATTTAATCTATCAAATCAACAAACTAAGGAAGAAAAACCATATGATCATATCATTGAATACAGAAAAAACAAGTGACAAAATCCAACACCTGTTCATTATAAAAGCTGTCAGAAAACTAGAAATAGAGGCAAATTTCCTCAACTTGGTAAAGAACATCTATTAATACAAAAACACCTATAGCTAATATCATACCTAATGGTGAGAAACAAAATGCTTTCCCCATAAAATTGAGAACAAGACAAGGATGTCCCCTCTCATCACTCCTATTCAACATTGTACTATATACCATAGCGAATACAATAAGACAAGAAAAGGAAATAAAAGGCATATAGATTGAGAAGAAAGAAATAAAACTTTGTTCACAGATGATGATATGCTTTTTTATATGTAGAAAATCCCAAAGAATTGACCTAAAAACTCCTGGACCTCAAAAGCAATTACAGCAAGGTTGCAGGAGATAAGGTCACTTGTTTTCCTATATACCAGCAATAAACAATTGGAATTTGAAATTAAAAGTACAATACCTTTTACATTAGCACTCCCCCCAAAAATTTAAGAATACATCAACAATATATGTACAAGAGCCACATGAAGAAAATGATGCAACTCTGATGATGAAAAAAATCAAAGAAGATCTAAATAAATAAAGAGACACTTCACATTCATGAATAGCAAGACTCAATATTGTTAAGATGTCAGTTCTTCCCAATTTGATCTATGGATTCAATACAATCCCAATCAAAATCCCAGAAAGTTATTTTTTTTTTTGGATATTACAAAACCAATTCTAAACTTTATATGGAAAGGCAAAAGATACAGAGAAGCCAACAAATTTAATTCAAATTTAGTTTTGAATTAAAACAAAATCAGATGACTGACACTACATTATTTCAAGACTATAAAGCTATAAAGCTACAGTAATCAAGAGGTTGTAGTTTTGGTGAAAGAATAGACAAATAGATCAATGGAACAGAATAATGAGCCTAGAAATAGACTCACACAAATATAGTTAGTTAACTGATTATTTTACAAAGGAGCAAAGATAATTCAATGAAGAAAGGATAGTCTTTTCATGAAATGGTACTGGAAAAATGGAAATCTACATGTAAAAAAAATGGGAATCTAGACACTGACCTTATACCTTTCACAAAAATTAACTCCAAATGAATCATAGATCAAAATGCAAAACTATATATAAAACCTCTGGAAGATAACATACGAGAAAATCTAGGTGACCTTGGGTTTGGTGATAAGTTTTTAGATATAACATCAAAAGCATAATCAATGAAAGGAAAAATTGCTAAGTCTGACTTTATTAAAATTAAAAACTTCTGCTCTGTGAAAGACACTGTTAAGAGAAGGAAAAGACAAGCCACAGACTAAGAGAAAATATTTGCAAATATAAAGCTGTATTAAAAAATTTTACACCTGTAATCCTAGCACTCTGTGAGGCCGAGGCGGGAGGATCGCTCAAGGTCAGGAGTTCAAAACCAGTCTGAGCAAGAGCAAGACCCTGTCTCTACTAAAAGTAGAAAGAAATTAATTGCCCAACTAAAAATACGTATAAAAAAATTAGCCAGGCATTATGGTGCATGCCTGTAGTCCCAGCTACTCGGGAGGCTGAGGCAGAAGGATCACTTGAGCGCAAGAGTTTGAGGTTGCTGTGAGCTAGGCTGAGGCCACTGCACTCTAGCCAGGGCAACAGAATGAGACTCTGTCTCAAAAAATAAAATAAAATAAAATAAAATAAAATAAAATAAAATAAAATAACCAACACCAAAAATGACGCTTGGCTTTACTTTTCTCCTTAGATGGGAACTATTCAGCATACTGCACTTCCCTTTTCACCTTCATTGGCAGGAAATTCAAGACCAATTTTTATGTTCAAGCACAACAACTCAGCTGGCACAAAGATTTGCTAAAACATAATAGCTACTATCATCACTGCTCTCATCATTATCATCAAATCAGAGATTCTAGATTCCTGTTCATATCTTCTTTATGTGTCTTCCTTTGTCCCACCTCTTCATCTTTGTTAACTAAAATTCATTCAAGTGATTTTTCTCCAGGTCCGCAACATTCTCTAAAGTAAACTGAGATACTGAACCTTTGAGGTTATAGTATTTAACTCTATAAATATGATGCTACAATCTCAGACTAATACTTAACCTTCAGAGCAAAAAGAAGAGCTCATGCTAAACAGTAAATTAAGAGAATGTGGGGCCTCAAAAGCAGTGGAGATGTCAGCAAGTTAACCAGCATCATTTAAAACCACCTTCAACCTACTCCTTGGAGAGTTCTTTTACCATAGAAAATCAATAGCCTCAAATTTGAAAACACAGACACAGAAACAACCATTGCTGACTGATCTTTTCATTCTGGAGGCATTTTACTAACAGAAATACTAAAATGTTCTCCAAATGCCCATATTTTCCAATAAATATTGGAAAACAACATCCCCAAATTCCAACATTCTTGACTTCTAGAGAAATGTTAAACAGTAATTCTATATATATATGCAACTTTTTTCCCCTCAGAAAAAGTCTGAGTACTGAGTAAGTACACTAGTTTCCCAGTTAGCCTACTGAAGTACTAACTTGTCCAATGTGCTATAAAAATAAGCCCATAAATACAAAATTAGAGATAGATACATTCTATGTCTGGTAATAAAATTTCTGATGATGTAATAATGTAATATGTATTACCTATACCTCTTTAATGAGAGAAGTATCATTACTAGAAAAATCCATTTGCTTGCCTTTCTGATAAGTCAAATTTCCCATTGACAAGAACCATTTTGGTTCTTCCATCCATAGTGCAAGTACTTTGTACTAGGACATGCTCTTAATAAATATTTCCTGAGCATCAGTTTGGACACAGACCATAAATTAAACTTGTCACCATAAATAGATAATGAATGGTAGGAGGCAATATATTAAAAGGTATAAGGGAGCTGTCTAAAAGAAAACATGTGTCTTCATATACAAGAATGCCCACTTGGCTTTTCACTGCTACCAGGACTATTGGGATGAAAGGTGGCCAGCATTCCAGCACAGTGTAACTGGAAGTTTGGCAGGGTGGGGGTGGGGCTGTCAGGAAAATAGGGTGTATGGAGGGTTCTGCCCTAGTGGCCTATGTGGCACTACTATGCCCTTGGCCTTAGTTTCCTCGTTTGTAAAAGGTGAGAGCTACCTTAGGTTGTTTACTTAGGTTTCTTCTATCTCTAAAAGAGATTTGATGCTATTAGTGCTATTTTTTTTTTATCACAGAATCAGTTTTCAACAGTTAACAAGTTTTCTACATAGTAGATATATAAAAACTTTCTACAAAGTTTTCTTCTACCTAGTATCTCCAATCAATAGTAAAAAAAAGTATATAAGAGCTTTTATGAGTTAGGTAAATGCTCAAAATGTAGAACCCTGATATTCCTATTTAACATTAGAGATTCTAACATTCTCCTATTTACATTCAGTAAAGGAAATCTAGCTTAGATATAAAATTAAAAGGACTTATTAACTCATTTAATCAGATGGTAAAAATGACACTATGGGAAGGAATACAAGGATTAAGCAAATTAATTAGATACAAATTTCTTAGTCTTTAAAGCTGAATTACTAATAAGTTTAACAATTTGTCACCTTCTATGGTATCAAAACTTCAAAATGGATTTATTTTCTAAAAGGTTGGAGAGAGAGGTTGGGGAAAATGACTTATACATTAACCAGGGATTGTCACCTAACCATGGATATAATTATAAACTGCCAATCACCATGATTCAATGATATTCAGACTTTTCTTTTCTGAAACCAGGGTCTCACTCTGTTGACCAGGCTAGAGTGTAGTGGCATCATCATAACTCACTGCAACCTCAAATTCCTGGGCTCAAGCAATTCTCCTGCCCCAGCATCCTGAGTAGCTGGGACTACAGGTACAGGCATGTACCTACCACCACACCTGGCTAATTTTTCTACTTTTTGTAGAGATGGGGGTCTCACTCTTACTCAGGCTGGTTTTGAACTCCTGGCCTCAAGCTATCCTCCCACTTTGGCCTCCCAAAGTGCTAGATTTCAGGTCTGAGCTACCATGCCTGGCCAATATTCAGACTTTTAAAGCTATTTTGTTAAAGACAGACAGAAAGAAAGAAAATTAGGTCTTATCTAAAAGACTAGACTTAAGGAACTTACACAATCATAGCTGAGTTTTCAATAATACATTTCCAGTGAAATAGTCTTTTAAAATGTCTACAATTAAAAAACGGTGAAAAAAAAATTGAATGGCTTACTCTCTTGTTGGTGAATTAGTGGAGGACTCCTTTTTTGAATCAGCAGAGCTTAGGGTTTGCAAAATACAATTATTTTTTCCAGTGGATAAGGCATCTCTTTCTTGCTCAGTGTGGATTAATTTTAAGGCCTCTATTCCATCTTCTCCCTCCATCTTGTCACCCAGATTTGGCTGTGATTCTGGACTCTTTAAAATCAGATCATCTTCACTTACAGAAACGGTGAGGTCATTGCTGCTGCATGAACTTTCCTCTTCCTCCTCTTCCTGCATTTCTCTGAAGCGTTTTTGTGACTCTGGGTCCTCATGAGCAAGATGATCTGTAAGAGAGGATATGAATAGATTACCAATTGCTAACTTTAGGGAGAAGCGAGGTAACACAGAGTGGAATCACTCATCGGTTAAAAACGTGTAGAAACAATTACAGTATTTAAAAACTTGAAAATATTTTAAAATATCACAGGAGGTTTAAAAATAAGCAAATTCACTTGCAAAAATATTTCTACATACATATTTCAGAACTCATTAGAATGGAATTTGTTGGCAAAGTCACTATATTGTTTTTGACAGAGATAAAATTAGAGAGTATATAGTCCTTATATAAGACCACTACCACCCAGAAAAACTAAATATCAACAAAAATCAGCAAACAAACTCAGCCTCTCATCCCACCTGAGACACCTTCCCCAGCAGAATACTTCTCTTGAGACCACTTATTTTCAGATGCACAGAATTCTGAAACTGATATCGCAGAGACTGGCAGGCTGGCTCTTTCTTCCTCAACTTCAATACGTTTCCATGTCAGTATTTCTCTCTCTGATCCCTCTGATCTGCGGGAACTGTCACACTTTAAATCAGTGGTTCTGTTCTCGGGACTTAATCTTTCCCATAACAGGGAATGGAGTTCAGCAGACTTTTTGCCTTCAGATAAATTACTCTTGCCGTGATGTGTGTTGCTGCCTATCTCCAAGCAATGAGTTTGTTCCTCCTCAGACAATACACTGGCTGTGACTGGCGTTTTCTCACCAATCTGAAGAGATGTCTTTCCATTTATTTTGTCAGACTTATTTAAGCACTGTGTGTCACTACTAGTTTGTACTACACAGCTGTCTGTCACATTACTGTTCTGGGCTGTCTGTTGGTGTGAATGTGGGTCAGGAATTGAAAAGTTCTTTGTAGGTTGGGAAGATTTCTGCTCTGTACTGAAATCTCCAATGCTTGAGACAGCTGACATTTGGCGGCCCATAAAGATTGTTGCTGGTTGATACAATCCTATTGACATGGAGTTAATTCCTGAGTTAATTCCCGCCTGCACCACAACCTACAACACCAAAAGAGATGTGAGTTACACATCTTATGTATGAACAATTAGGTTTTTTTCAGAAATAAAAGGAGATAAAGGAAGCATGACTACTGAAATCTATAATGTTATATAAAACTCAAGGCTTCCTACATAATGAGCAAAAAAAGTAAATACTATTTAATTTTATAACAATGATATTTTATAAAATATAATGAAGCAATTACAGAATGTATATTTTTAAAAAAAGAAATGGCCGGGCGTGGTGGCTCACGCCTGTAATTCTAGCTCTCTGGGAGGCCGAGACGGGCGGATTGCTCAAGGTCAGGAGTTCGAAACCAGCCTGAGCAAGAGCGAGACCTCATCTCTACTATAAATAGAAAGAAATTAATTGGCCAACTAATATATATAGAAAAAAATTAGCCGGGCATGGTGGCGCATGCCTGTAGTCCCAGCTACTCGGGAGGCTGAGGCAGGAGGATCGCTTGAGCCCAGGAGTTTGAGGTTGCTGTGAGCTAGGCTGACGCCACGGCACTCACTCTAGCCTGGGCAACAAGTGAGACTCTGTCTCAAAAAAAAAAAAAAAAAAAAAGAAATGCATGTTTCACATAACATCATCAGGAAAGTAAAATGATAACCCAAAGAATGGGAGAAAATATTTGTAAATGATATATCTGATAAAGGTCTAGTATCCAGAATATATATAGATGTCATACAACTAAGCAATAAAAAAGACAACCCAATTAAAAATAAGAAAAGTATTTGATACACAAATGGCCAATAAACACATAAAATGATGCTTAATATCATTACTCATTAGGGAAATGTAATTCAAAAGCACAACAGGATACCACTTTACCCACCATGATGGCTATCTTACTCCATTCAGACTGGTATAACAAAATAGTATATACTGAGAAGATTATACATAACACAAATTTGTTTCTCACAATTCTGGAAGCTAGGAAGTCCAAGATCAAGGCACCAGCAGATCTGTGGTCTGGTAATGGCTACTTTCTCATGGGTGGTACCCTTTCGATGTGTTCTTACATGGTGGAAGGATCAAACAAATGCCTTCAAGCCTCTTGTACAAGGGCACTAATGCCATTCATAAGGGCTCTATCCCCATGATCTAATAAACTCCCCAAAACCCCACCTCTTAATACCATCACCTTAGGTGTTAGAGTTTCAATATATGAATTTTGAGGGGACACAAACATTCAGACCATAGCAATGGCTATAAAAAGACAGGTGTTTTAATTTAGGATCTTTAAGATAGAAAGCATCCCTCTGATAGTTAGGTAAGAAACAGATGGAAATAAAGATTTTTAGGACTTACAGGTCCTGGGGGCTACATGGCATGCCTGGAGGCCACACACATGGAACAGAGGTCAGGGAGTGCAGGCAGGGAAAGAGAAAATGACCTGTATCTTCACATGGTAGAGGGGGGGAAGAAGGGAAGAAGGGAAGGGGAAGGGGAAAGGAAAGGGAAAGGGAAAGGGGAAGGGGAAGGGGAAGGGAAAGGGAAAGGGGAAGAGGAAGGGAAAGGGGAAGGGAAGGGAAGGGAAGGGAAGGGAAGGGAAGGGAAGGGAAGGGAAGGGAAGGGAAGGGAAAAGGAAAGGAAAAGGGAAAGGGAAAGGAAAGAGGGAAGGGAAGGGAAGGGAAGGGAAGGGAAGGGAAGGGAAGGGAAGGGAAGGGAAGGGAAAAGGAAAGGAAAAGGGAAAGGGAAAGGAAAGAGGGAAGGGAAGGGAAGGGAAGGGAAGGGAAGGGAAGGGAAGGGAAGGGAAGGGAAGGGAAGGGAAGGGAAGGGAAGGGAAGGGAAGGGAAGGGAAGGGAAGGAGGAGAGGAAAGGAGAGGAGAGGAGAGGAGAGGAGAGGAGAGGAGAGGAGAGGAGAGGAGAGGAGAGGAGAGGAGAGGAGAGGAGAGGAGAGGGGAAAGGGGGGAAGAGGAAAGAGGGAAAAGGAAAGGAAAGGAAAAAGGAAAGGAAAGGAGCACAGAACTATAATTTAACTTAAGAGTAAATGCTTCCATTAAAGCCAAAGTACACTAAAAAATAAAGAGACATAAAAGAGTAAATGCTTCCAGAACCATAGAAAGTGAAGACAATGACCAATTTAAGAAATGACACTGTTAACAGAGGTTTACTTCATTGAAAGAGAATTTACTTTGCCAAGCACTGTCAGGCTTCTTGGAACACCTCTGGGTCCCCAACGAACTCAATCAATACATAATTTAATGAGAACATTACATTTCAGTGGCCTGCAATAAATCAGGAGTAATGAAAATGTAGTCCTTAGTTATATGCAAAAATGAAAGCCTAGGGACTGGTGCATTATTCACTCATCAGGACCAAAAGTGGTAACTTGCATTTGAGGATTTGCTGAAACCCAACAGGAAGTTTTACCTGCTACATATATTTCCAGTTGCTGCTGGTTCTATTTTTAGGGAGTAGTGACTTTTTATTTTGGTATAATTTTAAACTTATAGAAAAGTTACAATAATCACAAAAAACATTTCTCTAATACTATTTATTTATTTATTTATTTTGAGACAGAATCTTGCTTTTGTTGCCCAGGCTAGAGTGAGTGCCGTGGCATCAGCCTAGCTCACAGCAACCTCAAACTCCTGGGCTCAAGTGATCCTACTGCCTCAGCCTCCTGAGTAGCTGGGACTACAGGCATGCGCCACCATGCACGGCTAATTTTTTCTATATATATTAGTTGGCCAATTAATTTCTTTCTATTTATAGTAGAGACAGGGTCTTGCTCTTGCTCAGGCTGGTTTCGAACTCCTGGCCTCAAGCAATCCGCCAGCCTCAGCCTCCCAGAGTGCTAGGATTACAGGCTTGAGCGACCGTGCCCCGCCTCTCTAATACTCTTTAAATGGCTTTACCAATTGTTTACAATTTGCCCCATTTGTTTTATCATTCTTCCTCTACATATGTTTGTATATCTGTGTATGTACATATATATATATATACATACATACACACACACACACATACATACATACTATTTTTTTCTGAATCATGTGAAAGTAAATCAAGTTACCCTGCCTCTCTACCAGTAAACACTTCAGTGTGTATTTCCAAAGCTCAGGGACATTCTCCTTCACAAAGTTCATGATCAAAATTAGAAAAGTTAACATTGATATAATCTTATTGTTTATTCCACAGTCCCTATTCAAATTTTGTCACTTGGCCCAATAATGTCCTTTATAGCTAGCTACTTTTGTTCTAGCTTCAGGATCCAATCTAGAGTCATGTTTCTTGAGTCTCCATTAATCTGGAGTAGATCCTTAGACTCTGTCATTCCTAACCATGACATTTTTTAAGAATATAGCCTGGATACTTTGCAGACTGTCTCTCAAAGTATGTTTGACTTATGTTTCCTTATGATTACATTTATGTTATGTATTTATGGCAGAAAGCCACAGAAGAATGTTTATAGTTTTTAAGTAACAATAATAATACTTTGATAAAGTAAGTTTATTCAGGAGAGAATAAGCTCCCAATCTTCCCACTATCAAACAAAATACAAAAAATAAACTCATGTGTCACATAGCGACAGGGATATATTCTGAGAAATGTGTCATCAGACAATTGTGTCATTATGTGAATGCCATAGAGTGTACTTACACAAACCTAGATGGTACAGCCTTCTACACACCTAGGCTATACGGTATAGTCCAAAGGTGGGGAACCTGTGGTCTTCTAAGTCCTTAAGTGTGGCCTTTTGACAGAATCCAAATTTTACAGAACAAATCCTTTTATTTTTATTAATACATTTTCTTCATCTTTTATATTTTTATTTTATTTTCAAAATGAACATATTTTAAATACTAAAGAATAAAATAAGTTTCAACAAAGTAATCCTCCCAGATTGACCGGCACAATTAGAATATTAGTAAGGCATAAGAGCTAAAATTGATGGCTGCTACACTCATGATTTAGTTCTAAATTCCCCCACTTGGCGCCACTACCACACAAGGCTGGTTGGTGACAGTTTATGGGGGTTGAGTATGCCAGTCTGTCATCAGCTTTTGACAGTGATATACTGTGTTTCTGTTTGAAGTGGAATTTGTGAATAGTTTTAGATAGTATTTTTAAATTCTGTCTGCTTAACAGCCCATCATGTCAAAGAAGACCAAGAGAATGCTGAAGAAAAAAACAGATTTTTAAATGAGAATTGGGAATTGCAATATTATCTTGTTTCTGCTAAAGATAAGGTGATTTGCTTTCTTTGTGATACTGCAATATCAACATTAAAGAAATTCAATGTTCATCACCATTATAACACTCATAAGGATCACAAATATTCTAAATTAGAGGGAGAGGTGTGAAAGGTTGTACTGCAGAAGGAGAACCATAACTGACTGGCAGCATGAATTAGCCTTTAACTTAACAGAACAACTTCATGCAATAGTTCAAAAGGAAAATGGATATTATTCAATCATTTTGGATGAATCAACTGATACTACTGAATTGGCACAAGTTTTATACCTCATTGGGGTCATAACAGAAGATTTTCTTTGCTACGAAGAGTTACTTGCTTTGCGCACTCTTGTGAACAGATTATGGGGAATAGATATCTTCAACAACTTTCAAGATAAATGTAGTGAAATTGGACTGAATTTGGTAAATATAGTAAGTGTATGTACAAATGGTGCACCTTCCAAGCCAGAAAAAAATGAAGGGTATACTGCACAGATAAAAAAATGTATTAACAGATCTAGATACCCTCATTTCTTTTCATTACATCTTGTATCAGCAAAATCTCTGTGCTAAAGCTATTAATACTATTATAAATTCTTATAATTTGCAACAAATTATAAGAATTGTTAACTATATTCATGCAAATGCAACAAGGCATCCTCAGTTTTGTAACATGCTAAAGTTGAAGGATGAAATACTCACTGTGGATTTGCCATATCAATCTAAACTGTGCTGGCTATCACAGGGACAGGTGTTAGTCAAAATTTTATTAATATCTCTGCAAGAACAGACTGTTAAATTTTATGAAGAACAGAATCAGCAATGTGAATTATTGAAAGAAGGTGTCTATAGGAATACAGCATTTCTGTGTGATAGCATGTCAAATCAAACGACTTGGATACTTCTTTGCAAGGCAAAACTAAGTCTACATATCATATGCAGAAAAAAAAATCCAAGCATTTAGAAAAAAGCTATCTGTTTTCAAAACACTTCTTCAAAAGGAAATTTTGGGCTGGGTGCGGTGGCTCACGCCTGTAATCCTAGCACTCTGGGAGGCCGAGGCAGGTGGATCGCTCTAGGTCAGGAGTTTGAAACCAGCCTGAGCAAGAGCGAGACCCCGTCTCTACTATAAATAGAAAGAAATTAATTGGCCAACTAATATATATAGAAAAATTTAGCCGGGCATGGTGGCGCATGCCACTCTAGCCTGGGCAACAAAGCGAGACTGTGTCTCAAAAAAAAAAAGGAAATTTTGGATGAACATTTTCCCCAGTTAGCCAAGCTCATTGATGAGCAGGATGATATATGTGAATCATTTGAAGAATATGCAGCTATTATAGACCTATTTAATAGTATACAATGAAAGGTTCACTGACTTTGAGAATCATGACATCATACTCAAATTAGCATTTTAGCCTCACTTATTTGATATCACCAAGGTACCTAAAGAACTACAGATGGAATTGATTGAGCTCTCAGTAGATGACATTTTAAAGTCATGTTTGATGCTAAGAAAAGATCCAATTGAAATATGGAAAATACAGGAGAATAACCACACCTTTAGCAACATGTGTCCAATATGCTTTCTTGCTTTTCAACCACATATTGCTGCAAATCTACATTCTCCTACCTAACCCAAATCACGATGCCCTAAGGTCACAAATGACTGATACCCATCTAGAGGATCAACTGAAACTGTGGACTCCATGCTGCAACCAAATATTCAAATGCTTTCCAACAAAAAGCAGACACAACAAAGTCATTAAAAGGTTAGCCAACTTTAAAATTAACAAATATTTTTCATTTTTTGAAATTATTAAATATAGTTAGATTTTTACAAAATAGTGTACATTTTTAAGTATACCTAATTGAAGTTTCTTGAATGTGGCCTTATTTGATTACAGCTAAATTAATGTGGTCTTGCAACATGAAAATGTCCCCCACCCCTGGTATAGTCTATTGCTGTTAAGACTACAATCTTGTACAGCACATTACTGTACTGAATACTGTGAGCAACTGTAACACAATAGTAAGTAGCTATGTATCTAAACTTAGAAAAAATACAGTAAAAATATAGTATAAAAGATAAAAAATGATACACTTGTATAGGGCATTTAACCATGAATGGAGGTTGCTCTGGGTGAATGAGTGGTGAGTGAATATGAAGGCCTAGGACACTAATGTACACTATAAACTTTATACACTTAGGCTACACTAAATTTATTTAAAATTTTTTTCTCTTTTCAATAATAAACTTAGCTTACTGTAATGTTTTTCCTTTATAAACTTTTACATTGTTTTTAAACTTTTGACTCTTTTATAATAATACTTAAAACACAAACACATTGTACAACTTTACAAAAGTATTTTCTTTCTTTATATCCTTTTTTATAAACTTTTCTCTATTTAAAATTTAAAAGTTTTTTTTTACTTTTTAAACTTTTTTGTTAAAAACTAAGATGAAAACACACATGAGCCTAGAGCTACCCAGGATCAGGATGATCAATATCACTGTCTTCTGCCTCCACATCTTGTCCCACTGGAAGGTCATCTTCAGAGGCAGTAACACACATGGAGCTGTCATCTCCCATGACAATAATACTTTCTTCTAGAATATATCCTGAAGGACCTTCCTGGAGTATAAGTATAATATTATACTTATTATAATACTAATAAGTATAATATTATACTTATTATATATAAAATACTAATAAGTATAATATTAATTTATACTTATTACAATAAATATATATATATATTTTTTTTGAGACAGTCTCTGTTGCCTGGGCTATAGTGCAGTGGCATCATCATAGCTCACTGTAACCTCAAACTCCTGGGCTCAAGCAATCCTCCTGCCTCAGTCTCCTGAGCCACTGGGACTACAGGTGCACACCACCACACCCAGCTAATTTTTCTAGTTTTTGTAGAGACAGGGTCTCATTTTTGCTCAGGCTGATCTCAAACTCCTGGCCTCAAGCAATCCCTCCCACATCAGTCTCCCAAAGTGCTCAGGTTATAAACGTGAGCCACTGCACCCAGCCCCATTACACTAAAAGTTTTCAAAATTAAAATTACAATACTCAATCTTGTGTTGGGTCCTGGAACAGAAAAAGGATATTAATGGAAAAACTGGTAAAATGAATAAAATCTTGAGTTTAGTTAATAGTAATGTATCTGTGTTGGTTTCTCAGATTTGATAAGTGTGGCATGGTAATATGAGATGTTAACAATGGTGGAAACTGGGTGAGGGATGCAAGGGAACTCTTTGTACTATATAACTTTTCTGCAAATCTAAAATTATTCTAAAATAAAAGTTTATTAAAAATATGAAAATATCCAGTACTGAAGAAAGTTAGGTGAAATAGAAGCTCTCAATTACATTCTTGGTAGCAGAATAAATGGGCAGAATCCTTTTGGAAAAGAATATGGCACAAAAAGTCCTAAACATGTTTTTTGCCTTTTATTCAGTAATTCTACATGGAAATCCATCCATTAAGAAAATAATAGAAAAAAAAAAGTTGTGTGGACAAACAAGTTCATTTACAGCATTACTTAAATCATGAAAAGTTGGAAGCAACCTGTATGACTATACAATAGGGCAAGATTATAAAGTCATAAAAATGAGGCAAATGAAGACAATCTCATAATAAGGAAAAGGCTTAGATATGGCAAATTAAAAAATTATATACTCAGTATTACCTATGTAATGATAAATTTAAACACAAGAAAAAGAAATTCACTTAAAGGTTTGTATAGGATTATGTCAGGAATATGAACATTATTATTTCCATCTTTTATTTTTTCCAATTTGACAAATTCAACCTGATTTAAGCTTTTAAAAACGGTTTTATTGAGATATTATCCACACACCATAAAATTCATCCTTTTAAAGTATACAACTCAGTTGTTTTTAGTATATTTATCACCCCAGAAAGAAACTCCATAGCTTTTAACAATAACTCCCTATCCTCCCTGACCACTAATATACATTCTAAAAATTTGCGTACTCTGGATATTTTATATAAATGGAATCATTTAATATGTAGTCTTTTTTGATAATTTCTTTCATTTTGCATAATGTTTTCCAGGTTTATCCATGTTGTAGCATATATTAGTATTTCATTCCTTTTCACGGCTGAATAATACTCTGTTGTACGGATATACCATATTTTGTTTATCCATTCATCAGATGAACATTTGAGTTGTTTCCACCTTTTGGCTATTATGTATAATGCTGCTATGAACATTTGTGTACAAGATTTTGTATGGACATGTATTTTCATTTCTCTTGGGATATATAAATGAAATTGTTGGGTCAAATGATAATCATACATTTAACTTTTTCAGGAACTGCCAAACTGTTTTCCAAAGTGATTGCACCATTTTGCATTCCCATAAACAATTATTTCAACTTTTATAACAAAAAGTGTATGAGAAACTTGCAAAAATTAACTGCTGCTCACTATAAGGTAATGCTACATTTGAACTAGCTCAATGTTTACACAGTAAAATACTGGCTCCAGTAAAATACAAGCTGGGCTTCTGTAGGTTGGCAGCTTTCCCATTTGCTGAGAGATCAGGCCCTAAGACAGTGTCTCTTTTCTTTTTAAAAAGAGTCTGTCATTTTGTTGGCGTAGCAACAGGAAATAGGGTGTATTTTAATCTTAAATTCTGAACATTATTATGTCTTCTAAAAGCAATTTCTGAGCCAGGGAAGTTGAAAAGAGAATGCTGTATTTCACATTATTGTTGACACAGGAATATTAGAAATTCAAAAGTTTTTGAGAGACAGACATTACTGCCAAAAGAAGGAGCATGTATCAGTATTTAAGGATCTAATATAATGACCAACTTTTCCACACCTTCCTATTACTTTCTGCAGTTGAGTGCTAGAGACGAATCTATAATCCAAGATTTTAGTTCAGTGCTTACTTTTCCTGTCACAGTTACCCACCTGCAGTCTTATAAAAATGTTGGGAGTTGCGGAGAGTAATAGCAAAGCAAATGAACATGATTGAAAATATTTACTGTGAACAGAAGGTAACTTTTTAAATCAGGAGTTCATCCTACTGGGGGAAACAGGAGGACCAGACAAGGAGATATCAGCAAGTTTAGAATTATTGTAATGATGTCTTAATCATCTTGAACTACAGTACTCAAAGCAAGTGAATCTTGATCCATACTGAACTTTGAAAAAAATATATTTATGTTATACTTCATGTTTTGCAAAATACTAAGGAAGTATTTGTTTTTTCTTAATATTTTTTTCACAGACAAGAGAATGAAAAGTGAGAGCATGTTGTATGCAACCCTCTGCAACTTGCTTTTCTCGATTAACGTATACCCTGGACACCCCCAGATCACAAGGAATACACATTCAATTCTGCCCGATATGTGCCAGATTATGAGGCTGCACCCCCTTCCCTAGCTCAACCATCCCTCTACACTGGTCATTCTGATTGCTTCCATGTTTTTGCTACTAAAAATAACGCTGCAACAGACAGACTATATTTTTGCAATTTTGAACCAAAGCTTTTATTTCTAGGTGGCAGATAACCAAAAGTGGGACTGCTGGGACAAAGCATATGTGTATACTAATTGTGATAGTCATTGCCAGATTCCTTTCAAAGAAAGTTCTAGGCACTAACACTTTTTTTTCAAGCTGCATAAAGAGTATCTTTTTCTAATAATACAATGTTTCACGGAATATAAGTACATGACATTTAGAAAACCTTCTAAAGAACAAGAAATCAATATTTGTTCTCCTGTGGAGCTTCTGTGATCCCTTGTACTATCAAAAGGAGAAAAGTAACAGTGTTTTCCACAGAATTTATCCTCCCCTTGTTAAACTGACTTGTTACTTTTCCCCTTCCCATTCACGTTCTCCCTCTTCCCCATCACTCCACTACAAGAGATGCATGCCCCTGTGTTTATGAATATACTTTTCTCACTTGTAAGAGCCTTTGTCACATGACACATTTGTCACATAATTCCACTGCAGAGGAGAGCAAAGGAAGATATATCTTCCCCCCCAAATGTCCCCACAAAAGTTTTAAAAATGTTGTTTTTCTTTCATTCTTGACTATGAGAGAGAAGCTAAATCCCTTAAAGAAAGGCCCTCTCCCACTATTTTTCTAAGTAAATCTTTTCTTCCAGTAACTGAAAAGCAGGCTGATGTATTTATTTATTAGTTAGGACTCTGAACCAGTCTGCTGGGATCTGAATTCTAGCTCTGCCACTTATCAGTTGTATGACCGAGGGGCAAGTTACTTAACTTTTTTGAGGCCCCATTTTCTAATCTATAATATGGATATTAAAATATTTCTTATTTTGTAAGCTTGTTGTAACAAATGTGTATGTGTGTGTTCTTATATGAATATATGTATAAAGTCCTTAGAACAGTGCCTGAAAGACCAACTTGTTAGCTATTAACTCAAGCCACACTCCCCACTGGCCACTTGGAAGGTATCCCCAAAAGGAAACAGGATATGGAAAGTCCAAACTTCATCTGCCTTCTACCTGGAATGGAATGCATGCCTCACTCAGAGAACAGCTCTCCCCTCTGCCTCCTCTCAGGTCAGCAGCACATGGTCACTCACAGGTGCAGAGGGGAAGGGCCTGGGCCCTCTCCTGCAGGAGCTCATGGTCTGTGAGCTGGGAGAGAAGAATATTTTCTTACCCTCTCCTGAAAAAAAGGTCTACAAATCTAGTCTTAGGGCCATGACTTGAAAAAACTATTTATGTCATGAAGGTGAATTTCTAATTGTTTTCTGAATAGAAACACATATAAATAAAAAAGCAATTTAATATAAGAGTCCCTGCTGAACACAGATAGACTACCTTTTGACTTGTCATAGCTCTAAGTCAAATACAGCCACGACTGTGAGGATGGCAGAGCTGAGGGTCACCATCTTGTTGAAGGCAACTGCTCAGAGCCTCACTCTAGGGAGATTTTTGTTTTGTTTATAGTTTAGCAGTGATTCAAGAAGGCTGCTGGAGAAGGCTGCACCATGGCTAGTAAGGTTAAGAAATCAGGCTTATACAGATAACCAAGTAGTCACCCAACCCTTTCCCTCCTCATGCTGCAGTTCTTTTCCTTAGCAGGTGTGAGAGGGCCAGGCCCATATCCCTGGGCCCTCCTACTCCCAGTACACGCCTAGTGTCTTCCTGAAAGCACCTGTGCCTCTTGGCCTGGGTGCTTCTCTCAGCCAATGTCCAGTACGAGAAGAGGAGCCTGGCGCAACACACAGTCAGTGTCTGAGTTGGAGGGGAAACATCCCTCTTTCCTACCCCTTGGGTGAAATACTCCTGAGCCATGTTCTACACAATCTCCAAAGTTCCCAAATGGGGCTGAGCACCAGGTGCTCCCAACGGTAACCCACTCAATCATACACTCTTACAAACTACTTTCCCTTCCCCCCATCATTTTCCTCCCTCTCCTATCTATGCTTCCTGGGACCACTTCCCAAATAAAGTACTTATACTCAAACCCTTGTTTTAGGATCTGCTTCCAGGGGATTCCAACCTAAGTCACTTGCTGTTTAAGTGGGGACATTTCAACATAGTTTTAGGACTCCTTTCCTTCTTGCTGCAGTATTTATTTCAATCAGGGTTTCCCTTTCACAAGATCCCTTCACTCCTTGGGGATGAGCCAGGCCCTACAGTGGCTGCCTTAATCTTATGAATACTGCTCATATACTGGAAGCAGCAGTCTGTCCCATCAGAAATGGAAGAACCCTTCCCACCATCTAACACTGGGGTGTCATCTTCTCTGTCTGGTGCCTCTCCCACAGTGGAACTGCTCCTGGTCGCACACAGCTCAGCCATCTCTCCTGAACCACTCAAATCCACAGCTAAAGCCACTGCACGGCTCATCCCTGCACACCAGGCACAGCTGTCTCCTGTGTCTGTGCAGGCTTTCTCCCTTCAAGTTCTTCTTCAGTAGAGCTGTAAGGTATTTCTTCTGCCCCACAAAGCCAACTGAAATGGATGCTCCTTTTATTGCAAACATAAGCAGCTTAGAGGCAGGCACTCTGCTTGCCATGGCTCACCTGACTCAGCTGGAATATTACAGCACCAAGAAAGACCATTTCACTCTTTCCCAAGGTTAGGTAAAAACACAGCACTTAAAGCTGTTTTAATTTCATCAGGAATTTCTCCTAATTTTTGAAGAGCATTTACCCACACTACCTTAGAAAGTAGTGTAACAAGATGATTAATAGCATGGATGCTGAAGCCAGATAGTCTGGGTTTGAATTTTGGCTCTGCCTAATCATAGCTGTGTAGTATTGAGCACTTAACTAACTTTTCTGAACTCATTATAAAGTGGGGCCAACAACTGGGTCTCCTTCCAGAGTTGTTGAGAAGATTAAATGAGTTGATGCATATAAAGTGTTAATATAGCACCTGGCACACTGTAAGAGTGCAGTGATCATTACCCACCATTACTACTAGTATTAGGAGTGGGAGCAACCACCTGCATAACCATTCTCCACGTGACTCTTGCAGGGAGGGTTACAACACTGGAAGTGATACTCTCCAACCAGCCTTTAGCCCTGGGATGAAATGTTCTGGTCCTCCACAGTTCTCCAGTAGAAATGAACTGATTATACTCTATCATAATAGAGTATAATCAGTTCATTTCTACTGCTAGTAGAATATATTTCACAGCATAATAATTCAAAAAAACTTGAAAACCCCATTCCAAAATTTATACTATCATTCACAAATGTCATCGCCATCTCCTTAGAGTACAAACGTTTTGATGTGTTTTTATGTATATTCTGTAATCACTGCTCGTATGAAAAAAATTGAGCAACCAGAAGAACATGCCTAGAGACAAAAAGAGTTTATCCCAAAATAAAAAATGACAATACGCTGGGCACAGTGACTCATGCCTATAATCTAGCATTCTGGGAGGCTGAGGCAGGAGGATTTGCTGGAGGTAAGGAGTTCGAGACCAGCCTCAGCAAGAGTAAGGCTCCCATCTCTACCAAAAATAGAAAAAATTAGCCAGTCATTATTGTGTGCATCTGCAGTCCCAGCTACTCAGAAGGTTGCGGCAGGAGGATCACTTGAGCCCAAGAGTTTGAGGCTGCAGTGAGCTATGATGATGCCACTGCACTCTACCCAAGGTGACAGAGTGAGGCCCTATTTCAAGAAAAAAAAAAAGACAATATATTATAGAAGGGAAGAATTATTAAATTATAGTAAATTTGTGAGGATTCAAATGGGGCCAAACTTTGTCTTTTTACTGTATCAATTTTTGTTAAGTTTACTAACTAAATTAATAGTGGAAACAAGCTTGAGGCATGAATAGACTTAATCCTTTTAAGAGAATGCACGATTCTAAAGAGTAGCTACTGGATGCATGCAAACAATGGATGTCATATACCAAAACTGAGCCAGGAGTTTTACATTTAAAAAAGGGACACTCATTTACTTGATGACTTTTCTTGGCATCCAAGTTACTGCTTGTGGTTGAAAGTTGTGCAATAACTTTTTTAAATGTCTTTTTATAATTCAGAATCATCGCCAATTTGATAGATTCTATCCCCTTCTTTAGTATTTTCCAAGTCAACAGCCACCCTCAATACAGGCCCTCAGCGAATTCTCCCTGTCTGAACTTACCCTCATTTCCTCAACTCCACTGACTCCTGCAGGTTCATCTTGTATAGCCTTGCCTGCCTCATCTTCCTACAACTGCACAACTGTGGTAACTGCTCTACTCACACGTCCTTCCTTCTTCTGCTCAAACACACACCCACACACATGCACACATGATAATTCAAGGAGGAAATCTCAGTTTTTGAGAATGGTACTGTAATTTCAGGTACCAAATCCCATGATGTACCTTTCTGAGCTCATTTTCTACCACTTCCCTATCAGAATTTCAGACTTCAGCCAGACTAGACAACTACCCACTGGGCTTTTCTGTTCCTGCTCCTTCATTTATAACATTTCCTACCCTTACAATGTCCACCATATCCCCATGAACATCTGCCCATCCTTCAACATCAGCTCCTCCACCAAGGCTTGGGTTACTCATTTCAGAGGAAGCAGTACTTTCTTTCTTCTGTAGCTCATGACTGTCCCATGTAAGTAGCACTTATCACATACTAGCCTATGCCTTAGAATGAACATTGCTTGGTAAGAAGCACCTTGAGAGCAAGAACTGTGGCATTCATAGAGGGGCCCACTAAATTCAACCAGTGAGACTATACTGTGCGTTAGGAAAGTCCCTGGAGACCAATGGCTCTGGGCACAGAGATTGCCCAAAAAAGAGGAACTCAGATTTCCACTGAAAAATAAAACACTCATATAATAAGAAATTGTTCAGGAATTAAAATATAATAAGGATTAACTAATCATGATTTTGCTGAAATATATTTACCTTTTAATTGATCAAACATCAATGGAAAATTGGAAAAGGCAAGATATAAATTTCTCAAAATGTTTCCTAATTGAATCTTATGTAGTAAACAGTTAAAGCTTTTGAGGAGATGACATTTTTTAGTATAAAAGAAAAAACTTCTCTTCTAATTATTATGTGCAGCATTTTAAGGAGTCATTGACTACGTGTCTCTTGCCCTAATTTTAAATATGACTTAAAAGGAGAATTTATAATGTAAGCAATCTGTGGAGCAAATAGAGAAAAAAAAGTCTCCCACTTTACTTAAGTACCATTGACACTGCCGTACTAAGAATATGTGTATCACGAACGGCATAGAAAGAACAAACTGGCCTATAGATTAAAAACTCATCAATTATTTCATGACCAAATGTCAAACAGAAAAACTGCCTCAATGGTTTAGAAGTCTATCACATCATACCACATTTGGCCTACATCGAATGGCATATACATCATTTATCATTAAAGGCCTTTTTATATAGGTCAAGGTTGCTGGATGTTTCGTATCTTACAGTTTAAAGAATGCTCTAAATTCTAGGTTTTTTAACTTTTTAATCTATGGGGAAGGAAAACTAAAACTTCCTATAAACTCAGATTAATGCTTGCTAATGCACAGAAGAAAGAAAAACTAAAACCTTCCCCCTACTATAAAAACAAAATAGTGTGGCCTCTGTTTCTTTTCTGATAAGAGTCTTAAATACCAAACAGTTAACTGCATAATAACATTTACTGGCAGCCAGGCAGCCTGCTTAGCAGATATATAAAGCAGGTAAAAGGAGAAAAAGTTAATTTCTTGGCTGAATGATTCCATCGGTAGCTATAGGGCAAACCTGAAAGTCTTTTAGTAAAGTAGCAGTTGATTCTTCTATCAATCTGTAGCACACATACTCTTCCAAGGAAAGCATTAAATATGAAAATCATATCCCGTTATCATCTGTTTCCAGCTTTCAGCCCAGTAAGCTTTCCTTAATGAATGCTGCAGCCTAAGGAACAAGCACGCTGTTGGCTTTTCTGAATAATGGAGTGATGCTACCATTTTTGCTTATTACAATATCGACTGGCTGAGGGGGTTTCACACATAGTCACAAGTGACTACTCTTGCCAGCATGCTCCAAGTTATTACAAGATGTTTTTAGACATTTCATCTAAAAGAGCTTTACTGCTTTTAGTGAAGAAAACATCTATGGTCTTGAACAGAATCATTTATATGGAGATAGGCAGGAGGATTAGAAGCCTGCATTACAGCAGATACATAGCAGAATTTATTTAAGTATTCCTTGCCGATCTTTTTGTCTATTGCTTAGATATGCAATCTCTTCTTTCCACTTTCTCTGTGAAAAGGTTAAAATGTACAAAATCACATATACAAAGGAAAGAATCAAAATGCCACATTTTGTTTACTTTTCATTTAAAACATTTCTCAAACTAAGAAAAAAGGATCTACAAAGCATGTTTTACAAAAACACAATTTTACCTACTAACACCACTAAGGTTTTCTTTGGAGTTTATCTCTTAACCCCAAAGTGATGCCTTTCAGCAAATTTAATTAAATTAGATACTAAAGCAATACTGTACCAGCAAAAATCTTTAAATAATCATTTAAGATTTAATCAAAAAGATCTTTGTAATAAGATAATTTTACTTAAAATAATATCTTAAAATATGAACACTCCAGAAATCCTCTGTTAATAGAAAGTTTATCATTTTAACTTATTACCTTCTCTCTGTCTTCATCTTTCAGTTCACTTTTTATTCCCAGGCTATCTTTTGAAAGTAACTGCATCTTCTTAATGTGAGTCTCATATTCAATCTAAATATAAACAAAGTTTGATTTTGTGATGAATATTATTACAACTAGCTCCTGTCTATATCTTGCAGTCTTTACAACATAAAGGTAACAGTGAAGAAGAAAGGAAAAGCTGATGTTGTCAAGAAATTCAATTTATTTAGAAAACAGAAATTTTACAAATAACACATATCCAAAGTTGAATTCTATAAGATCCTATAAATTTTTTAATAAAACAAGGCTTGATGGATTTTTATTTAGTCTTTCATCAATTTAGAGAATAAAACCTTGATATATATATATATATATATATATATAAAATAACAGCTTGACATTTCATTATGCTATCATGAAAATCCAATTACTTTATTATGAAAATAACACATTAGACAATGTTTCCCTTGAAAAGTTTTGTCCCAAAGGGGAAAAAAAATCAACCCTACTGATTTCCTATCTATTTGATATCTACATAATTCCATGGTCCTGATAGTCATGGCAATTGAGTACATTATTTGCTAGATCATCACCTTAAAACAAATTCCATTTTCTATGAATAAAAATACGCTATAGACATGAATGATGAGTGCCATACGAATCAAGTTTGCTATGGCACTAATAACTACATAAAGATGTTTGCATCATCACCACACCATAATTGGTGAAAGTGATTTAATCATAAAATGACTTTTTCTTAAAAGGCATAAAAAAGCACTTTGATTCAGTACATTAGTAATTAAAGCCTTAAAAAAGTCACTGATTGTGGTCCATCAAAGATAAATATCAGAACATTTTCTAAATTAGGCAATTATGAACTGCAATTAGAAACACACCTATGAGATCATGAAATCAGAAAGCTGTTTTCTTAGTTCTCTGAACATAAAATAGGCCTGAGCTTTGCTTTGACACACAAAAACTGAACAGGCAATAATAACCAAAACTGATTTGCTTCCCTCAAAATATTTTAAAAGGTCTTATATGCTGTCCTATTTTTAATAACAGGTAAAGATTTTTTTTCTAGCAGAATGCTATTAACATGATAGATGACAGTAATGATCTAAACAGATAACCTAATTAAGTAAAAATTTTACTGATAAAAATAAGATAATAAACTAAGAAAAGATATAAGGCAATCATGAAGATAAAATTTACATTTCTCTATTCTATATCTAATCCTTTGAACTTAAAGATGTTAAATTTTTAACCCTAAGAGCTCTAAACAGGAATACTTGATAGATTCTCAGGGAAAGAATCTTTAGAAATGCATGGGGGATAGATTATAATATAAACATATTATTACAGGTTAGTTAAAAATTATTTTTTCCTGTGACTACAAATGTTTTCTTATGCTCTTTGATATCAATGGGCATTGTATTTGATTTCCTCACTATGGGATCATTTCAGAGCCACTCCTTCCAAAGGCAGAGCACTTCCTTATGGAAACATGAGAGTTTTATTCAATTCATTTTGCTGAAGGAAAAAGAAAATGACAACTACATAAAGGCTTCCTAAAGAACAGTAAGACAAGTATCTTCAAGAGCTCAATTTAGATTGTTCTCAATACATTTGAAAAATTTACTGAACTGTACTCTTTTTATAAATTAATGATGCAAATAGAAACTGAACAGTGTACTTTGAAATTAGAGAGATACTATGATAAACTGATTATTGATACAAACTATAACTTTGCATTCCCTAGGACAATGCATTTCCATCTAAAAATGTTTTGTTTTCTTTCTTTGCCTTTCATTTTTACATAAACACTTGGTTATTATCCATCAAATCCACCTCCTGAACATTGTGGAACAGGAGTTTTCTACAGTGCTATATGGGGTCTACTCGTGCCACAGTAACCTCTCCTCTCTGAATCCCCTCTAAGGATAATCTCCTTATCCTTCCCCTTTCACCCCCCCAGAAACCTGCTTTTAAACACCCAAGAACACTGAGTTAATCCATCAGGGAACTTGTTCTGTTACTGTATGGCTTCACGGCACTGGCTTGATGCTGCCCACCTAAATTTAGGAGGACCTTCCCATTCACTTCCTCACTAAGCACAAGCAATTTATTTCAGCTAAGTTACTGGAATCTGTTAACAATGATCCGGGGTCATGGGAAGAGGAGACGGAGGTTCTGGCAGATGTTTCAGGTCTCTGGGATCTCTCTCCATGTTCACAACACATCCCATTTTCCATTATGCTTTCTCCTTCTATGTTCACACATTCACCCTGTCAATTTTCCCTCCATCACATTACTGCTTGCCTGAAAGTGCCACTACTACCTTTTTTTCCACAGGCTTCCTTTTTTCATTTGTCTTCAGGATTGCACAGTTAATTCTCAAGTTACAGAATAAATGAATAATTGAACTGAATAGACATTGAAGATCAGCTGGCCCTGCCTCCTCAACCTAGAGTTGAGGAAATGGGTACAGAGTTACATACATTGGTTGATTTGACTCTCAGGTGAATATGAGAGATGGCCCCAGATTCACAGTCTTTTGTTTTCTCTTCCTCAATTTTTTCCAATATATGTGCTTCCTCTTAGATGGTGAACTTTTACCAAAAGATATGAGGAACATTTATTCATTCAACTAATACATATTAATAGGCAAGACACTCTGGTTGATAAAAAATGGAATTTGCTACAGACTTTGTCCTCCAGGGGCATGAAGGCTGTGCCCTGCTCATAGTGTCTGTCACAATGCCTAGCAGGAATAGAACGACAGCTCAAAATATTTGTTCTCAAATTTTATCCCCTTGGGCACATATAACCTAATGACTGCATTTTCAAAGAGAATCACATTTTTAAATAATGACATTGTATCTTCAGAATGCATCTGCTATTAAACACAAATGCTTCCTGGGAGGGTATAACATAGGGTATAATCAATACCACATTAGTTCTCACATACATGTTCATGGTCCATAAGAGAAAGAGACAAAAAATATGGAAGAATAAATTTTCAGTCAAAGGGGAAGTTTCAATGCTGAGTGCTTGCACTCACGGTGGGTGGGGGGGTGGTCTCAATGCTTATTGAGTGCTTGTTATGTGCTATATTCTGGGTCACATACTGAGAGCATTGGAGTAAGGAGCTCACAGTGAAGTGGGAAAACAGACGCATAAACAATTATAATACCACGAAGGAAGTGCTTACTGAGATAATTATGACACAGACCTAAGGCAGGGCAGAGGGAGAAAGGCCTTCTAATTGAAGGAGGTATGAGATAATGTGGTGCTTTCAAGGAAATGCAAATTGCTCAGCACATTTAAAGTACCGTGGGTGCAGTGAGTATGACACTGTGTGTGTGTGTGTGTGTGTGTGAGAGAGAGAGAGAGAGAGAGAGAGAGAGAGAGAGAGAGAGAGAGAGAGCGAGCATGTGTGCAGAAGATAAAGATGTAGAGAGACAGTGGGAAGATACCGTGGTGGAGGAATTAGAGAATCGAGAGGAGATGGGTGGGGAGATTTAGGGGTAAGGAGAGACGGGAATGGGGAGGGGAGCAATAGAAGGGAGAGATAGGGATAGAGGAAGAAGGTAGAAGGGGACAGATCAGGAAGAGATGGGGAGAGAATTGTGTGTGCGTGCGTGCGTGCGTGTGTGAGAGAGAGAGAGAGAGAGAGAGAGAGAGAGAGAGAGAGAGAGAGAGAGAGAGAGAGAGAGAGAGAGAATATGAATCTGCCCTTTCCTTCATCAGGGGAGTCATAGGTTGAGGCTGGACAGTGGTGTGAAAGCAGAGACCAGTGTCGGGGCTTTGTCCTAAAAAGCATGGGCCTGCACTTCGGGCCTGCACTTCAGGCCAAGGAGAGACGTAACCAGATGATGACTCTCACCCAGCACAGGGACCCTCCCTGAATGCCTTGACACACCAGCCCCACGCCTGGCTCTGCTGCCATGAGGAGGCTAAAGCAGATGCTTGCAATGCTCTACACATGTCCTTAGGACCTTTCTGGATGCTCCTAAGTTCTAGTATCCAGGACTCTATACTTAAGGCTTTTCAGAAGCCTGGGGAGGTTGCTCTGCTCACAGGAGCATACGGTTAAGTCCCTACCACCTGCACCCTTGCCCATCAGTGCTCAATCAGTGCTGCTCAGGAGCTGCTGTATACATATCCCAAATACTTCAAACTACTTGCCAGAGTCTCCTGTAGAATTAGGCTCCAGTGGCTGACTGTGGCAGTTGTCTTAGTAATACACCCTGTGCCCTCCCTGTCTTCCCTCCCCACTAGCCTACTGATGTTCCTTCATCCCCAAAAACCACTTATAGTTAGATCCTCATCTCAGGGGTCTGCTCTGGGGAGAACCCAACTTGACACAAGGACAATGGGCACCTGAGGAAAACTGTTCTAAGTTAGGACCAACTGGGGCACCTCTGCAAAAGCAGCTAATGCAAGGAGTAGGGGGCCAAAACGAGGGAGAGAAGGACCCAATCCTCAAAGCACTAATACTAATGTTTACATTCTTGAACTGAGTTTCTTCTGCCTCTTTATCCAACTGACAAGTAGCAATATAGATGCAACACTGTATTTTCAAAACTACATAACAGATCAATATCCTTAAAAGCCCTAAAAATTATTATAGGCCCCTAAATAAAGTATTATGAGTCATAACATAAGCTGAGAGTGTTTTCAGCATTTAGCCCATTTTAAAAGATTTTAATATTACATAATAAGGTGGGCCCAGCCCACTTCTACAAAGAGGGAGAGATTCACTTGGTATAGCTTGGGCAAAATCCCCACTTTCCCATGCTGTTTCACTTTGTTTCACTTTCTGGAATTCTACCCCATTTTGAAGTTCATTTGCATTAATTGTACTCTGCTGGAGCGGAAATACCCCTGGCATTTGGGGGTGTGTGGGCAAAGCAATGTGAACACCTTGCTCTTAGACTTAATGGGAGGCCAGTCAACAAAGAAGATCTGATACCTGAATGGGGCAGCACCAAGAGGAGACAAGTGATTCCGGCATACCTAAGGCCACCGTTAGACACTGGCACAAAAGAAAGAAGCAGAAAGAAATGGAAGACACCAGAGACAACCATCCCCCACGCTGAACATCGGCTTTCAGCACACCCTGCTGAGGTAAGCGGGATCACTGGTTGGTTTCTGACATCACTGTCTGGGTTTGTGGGCACAGAACAAGCACTGGCTTTGGACTTACTACCAAAGTACAGTTCTCCATGGAACTCATATCTTTCCCAAATATAGCTACAGGATCTGCTTTTTCACACCATCAGAATTTTTTTAAAAAGGCATTCTGAGCCGGGCGTGGTGGCTCACGCCTGTAATCCTAGCACTCTGGGAGGCTGAGGCGGGCGGATTGCTCGAGGTCAGGAGTTCGAAACCACCCTGAGCGAGACCCCATCTCTACTAAAAAATAGAAAGAAATTAATTGACCAACTAAAAATATATATACAAAAAAAAATTAGCCAGACGTGGTGGTGCATGCCTGTAGTCCCAGCTACTCGGGAGGCTGAGGCAAGAGGATCACTTGAGCCCAGGAGTTTGAGGTTGCTGTGAGCTAGGCTGATGCCACGGCACTCACTCTAGCCTGGGCAGCAAAGTGAGACTCTGTCTTAAAAAAAAAAAAAAAAGGCATTCTGTATCCAAAATTCAAAAAAGGAACATCTACATAACTTTTGAGTCATGTTTATGGAGAAAGGTTTTCATATTCCTAGTTTGTTATTCTTTTCTTTAATATGGTCCCCTAAGCTGATATTCTCTAGTAGCTCATCATACAAGATTTTTTTAACATAGCCTATTATATACAACTAATGCTCTCAATATAAAAATATTTACAAAAGATGATTCTTCCTTTCAAACTCTTTCCTTTCACATTCGGTTATAATAACAAATCAATAATTAAATAAAGTCTCGATACGAAAATAAGAGGAAATTTTCTATTATTTCCTTTATTCTATTGGGAAGGCAAAATTCCCTGCTTTGTCCATCACTTTAGTTTTCTACATGAAATCTTTGAAAAGTGGTTAACAATGCTGATAATGACAGCTTTTTGTGAATTTGAAGCATTTTATTTTAATACTAAGAAAAACTGGGAGTGCTGAAAGTTGCTATTGCTTGAGCACATCAAACCTCAGATCTTGGTCTCTAAATATCCTTCACCATTAAAAGGAACTATAGCTTCTTGGATAAAAGGCTAATTTCATGACTGAGGCAGGGAAAATACAGGGTAAACCTGAAACATCTAGTTATGCCACAAATCAAAGAAGGCTCAGAATCAAAGAGACATAGAAGCCAACTTGAAGAAACTCCCACTGGCTAAATTTGGGACAGCAGGACCAAGACAAAGAATAATTACTATAGTTGATAACATACTGAGTAAACAAAAATTCACAATTCCATTGTGATATTTAAAAAAGGAAGTCTACATCCATACCACACTGAATGCAACCAGGCATGTCTGATCTTGGAAGCTAAGCAGGGTTGGGCCTGGTTATTGCATGGATAGGAGATGGCCAAGGAATATTGGGTATCATAGGCTTAAAAAAAAAAAGGTAAGGCCGGGCGCAGTGGCTCACGCCTGTAATCCTAGCACTTTGGGAGGCCGAGGCGGGCGGATTGCTCAAGGTCAGGAGTTCGAAACCAGCCTGAGCGAGACCCCGTCTCTACCAAAAATAGAAATAAATTAATTGGCCAACTAAAAATATATATACAAAAAATTAGCCGGGCATGGTGGCGCATGCCTGTAGTCCCAGCTACTCGGGAGGCTGAGGCAGTAGGATCGCTGAGCCCCGGAGATTGAGGTTGCTGTGAGCCAGGCTGACGCCACGGCACTCACTCTAGCCTGGGCAACAAAGTGAGACTCTGTCTCAAAAAAAAAAAAAGGTAAAGTAAGGGAAAGAAGGGGAAAATGCTCTTCAGCTCTTCATTATAGAAGAAAGCCAGCTGCAGAAAATCACCATTTCACAACCTTCATAACTGATTCAGAAGACAAGGCTCATCAGTGTATCCTAAAACCACTAGGTAATTCATTTCTGGTGGAAGGAGAAAAAAAGAATGAAAGAAAAGAAAAATAAAATAACATTAAAAATAAATAAATACATAAATAAATAAAATAAAACCACTAGGTAAAAGGCTACCAAGGAACACAATATTTCCATGATGTCAAACCATCACTCCATAAATATCTACTAATTTACAAAGGGGAAAAAAAGATACGTTATGATAGAGACATCTAGAGATCACCATCTTAACAAAAGGATCAAAGTCAGCCTCATTCAGGTGGGCCACCTAAAATTATGGGCCTCTCAATGGGATGCACTTGAAAATATAATCTCAGCAATGACTATTTGCATTTAAATTAATTAAAATTAACAAAATTAAAAATCCAGTCCTCTGTGTCACAGCCACATTTTAATTGCTCTATAGCCATATGTTAGACAGTATCAGCTAGATACAGAACATTTTTATCACTGCAGAAAGTTCTATTGGGCATTGCTAGTCTAGACTGCATTTCCAGTTCACAGAAAATAAAGGGGAATACTCTACAAGTTAAATGATACCTCAAATTCAGAATGTGGCTCATTCTACAACCAACTGACCTGCCTTCTTCAAAATTGCCGACACCATGGGAAAAAAAAGGAGGCATGGTAGGAAACTAAATTAGATTAAAAGAGACTAAAAAGGCACAGTAAGCGTACAACACCAAAACCACATAATATATGAATTCTAATTGGCTCCTGGTCTGGAAAAATAAGATACTTTCTAGGAGAACTAGGAAAATCTGAATATGGGCTGGATATTAAATGACATTATGGAGTAGTTTTTAATTTTCTTAGATGGGATAATGGTATGAGTATGTAGGAGACTGTCCTTGTGTTTAGGTGATCCCTGTTCAAGTGCTTAGGAAAGAAGTGTCCTGATGCCTGTAGCAGCCTTCCAATGGCTCAGGGAAAAAATACGCACACACATAGCAAATACAACAAAATATTTACAACTATTGCATCTAAGGAGAATATATGAGTGTTCACTATAACAATGATTTTAGTTTTTCTGTGTATTTGAAAATTTTACAATAAAAGGCTGGTGAAAACTGCTAGAGCAAAAAAAGGAGGGGAGGGAACTGCTGCCAACTCTTCCTATAATCAGTGTTCAGATGGATTAACTTGGGCAACAACACCTGACCAGTGCAAATGGTGAGGAAAAAGGTCTTGCTTCTAGCCCTCCACACTTGGCATAATTAGTGGAGCAGCAGGTAGGGAAATGGGATGCCAGAATCAGAAAGGGCTGCAAAGAGCAGTTGCTTTGGGTCACACAGCCCAGGAGCATGAAGGCAAACTCCTAGGGACAGTTCTACTCCTCATTGTTATCCCAACGCACTGCCTGACCAAAGAGAGGAACCCATACAGAAAAAGAACTCTTTAAAGAGGGAAGCAGTTTCTAGAGTGAACCCTAATGCTGCTCAAATTCAATCATTCAGCCAACAAATACCATGTGTCAGACACTTTGCCAGGAAATGGTGTGTGATTTTGCCTGTGTTACAGATATTCCATCAAGTCCTCAACTAAAGTATGGTTCTTAGAAAATGTAATTTCAAATGTTCTGATCAAATTTATCCATACAGTAATTCACAGAGAAAGATGATACTTAATCTTATGTATGAATAACTAAATATTAGTGACTACCATTGAGCTAAAACTTACTGCTCATTATTTCCAATTTTAGCATAAAAAGATTAAAAATAAAACATAAGCCAGACATGGTAGCATGCACCTAGAGTCCCAGCTTCAAGAAAGGCAGGAGGATTGCTTGAGCCTAGAAGTTCAAGTTCAGGCTGGGCAACATAATGAGACCCTATCTCAAAGAAAAAAAAAAAAAATACACCGAACTCACAAAAAATAAAATAAAACATAATACAGAACAAGATGTCACCTTCAGTTTTTGAAGCTTCTCTGTATTTGTGGTAAATTGTCCAACATGAGCTTGGAAATGCTCAAATTGCTTTAAATATTCTTGGTTTCGAATATGAGCCTTCTTTTCAGATTCACATATTTCCTTTAGGTATTTCTTTAGTTTCGTATATTTCAGCTTAACTCTAGAAAAATAAAAGATATTTAAACAATGGAATTAGACTTTGACAAAGCTAAAGAGGAGGATTTTCGTTAACAAAACTGTTAATGAGACAATGTAGTCTAAGGTATTTTACCCAAAGCACTGAAACCCAAAGGACAGAATGTGTACACACATTTTTAGAATGAGAAAATCAATGTTGTATCACTGAGGTATCACACTGGTTACCTCTAGGCATAACTCCTGAGAAATGTATACAAGGCCACGTAACATTCACAGAGTTAAGATTTATATGGATTTATTTCTCACAATTAAATGTGACTTCAAGAACAGTTTCTATGTGGTCATGTTCAGACAAATAGCCCATCAGCATTATTACATATGACAATTTCAAAACTATTTACTCGGCTGGGCGTGGTGGCTCATGCCTGTAATCCTAGCACTCTGGGAGGCTGAGGCGGGCGGATTGCTCAAGGTCAGGAGTTCAAAACCAGCCTGAGCGAGACCCCGTCTCTACTATAAAAATAGAAAGAAATTAATTGGCCAACTAATATATATATATATAAAAAAAAAAATGAGCCGGGCATGGTGGCGCATGCCTGTAGTCCCAGCTACTCAGGAGGCTGAGGCAGGAGGATTGCTTGAGCCCAGGAGTTTGAGCTTGCTGTGAGCTAGGCTGACACCACGGCACTCACTCTAGCCTGGGCAACAAAGTGAGACTCTGTCTCAATTAAAAAAAAAACAAAAAAACAAAAAACCTATTTACTCATATGGAAATTGAATCAAACTATAAACCACAAGGGATAAAATTCAAAAAGTTTAAAATTTAAAGTACCAAAAAAGCTCTCACTGAGATAATGTAAAAATTATTTGTTAAACAGGATGGTAACTCTACTCAAACTGTGAAAAACCTTTAGAGACTCTTATCCAAAGAGTAATATCAGAAGACATACTGGATAGTTCAAGTTGTACAACCCACTATTCTCATGGTACAAACACTACTAATTCTAACTCTTTCTTTACAAGTATTTAAATCATAAAACAGTACCTGTTATGCAGTATTTCTATTGTTGGCTTAATAAATTGTTCAACATTCTTTCATCAAGCAAAAATAGGTTAAAAAAACCCCACAAAAATATTCACCCTCAAAACACAGATTTGCAAAGATGCTGGAGATGTGCAAAACTGCTCAACAACAGGCTTTAATCTTCTAACCCAACAATTTTCAAGAATGTCTTTATCTTAATAATGCTTTGTCCATGGTTGGCTGTCTCCATTTTTCTTTCTGAACAAAAAACTTAAGACTGGTTTTATTGCTGTCATGCCTGCATTTTTGACACAGGTGACCGTAATGGAGGTAGAATCTAACACACTGTCTTTTACACTCAGGCACTTAATAAAGCTGCTTGTGGTGTCCTATGTCTACCTGGAGTAGGTACAATAGTAACCATGCCTTCTCCATCCAAATTCTAGTTCTATTCCTGCTACCACATTAACCTTCAAAGCTGACCACACAAGTAAGTCATTCATCTATCCATGCAATCATTCATATATTCAGCACTCTGAATATGAAAGCCTTTCACCTGAGGTCAACAGGGAAAACAAACAGTTAAATAAATACAATGTGATGAATGCTCTGAGGGAAACTAAAAAGGACTTCTATACACTAGGCAACCTGACCTAGTTGAAGGGGTTAGGGAGGACTTCCCAGTGGAAATAATTTTTTAGCTGAGACCTGAAAGATGAATACGAGTTAACCAAAATTGGGGAAAGCAAGAATGAAAAGATGACAGAAAAACACTCCAGACTGGGGAAACAGTATGTCAGAAAACTCAAGGCAATAAATAAGACCAACAATATTGATAAAAATAGTAATAGATAATAATAGACTCTTACTCTAGGTCAGATACTGCTTTAAGGAGCTGTATGTATTAACTCACAGAGTTCTTATAATTATCCTTATTCCCACTTGACAGATGAAGAAATAGAGGCACAGAATATTGAAGTAATTGCCCCCAAGGTCACAGGAATAAGTGGTGAGGCTCAGAGTGAACTGAGGCACTGACAACAGAGTCTACGTGCTTATATCATGCGACAAAAGATTTTGTCATGCTTAAGAAAACAAAGTGTCAGTCAGTGTAGAATTTTAGGAGGAGGCTGAAAAGAGATAGTGATGATGAAAATTAAACAGGGAGCAGAAGATGAAGAGTCTGGTGGGCCACTGCATCGGATGCCTCTTGTGCCACCTTACATCCTCCTGGCCCTTTTTTCTACCAGCCACACAGCTACAGGAATGTGGTGAACATGAACCCTGAGAACATCTGCTGCTGCCTCAGCTGCACTTGGCATCTTGCTTTCTCAGGTCTGCTCTTCTCAGTTTGCAGCATGGAAAGCCTGGATGTGAGAAGCATTAACTCCCTGTGGGGCTGTGTGTACCCCTTCTGGGGGTCAGAAGCCAGCAGGAATACAGCCCCGTCTTCCTTCACTTGCATGGACACTTGTGTGGAGCAGAAGGTTGTCTACATGGCTCCTCTGATGATTCTTCTGCAGGTCTGCAGCGATCAAGCCCCAGGTGTCCACAGCAGTGAACAGCTCCTATTTCATTCTTCCCAGCCCTCAAATAAACTACCGCCTACACACAGGCTGCATCTCAGACTCTGCCTCCTGGGGAATACCAGCTTGAGGCAGCCATGTTAGACAGTTTCTATTTTATCCTACAGGCAATCTGAGAGGCTATTTTTGGCAAATCATATTCTCTGTGTTCCAGGAAATAACAAGAGGCTGAGAAAGAACAAACTCAGCAAACTTGGTAAAGTTACCCATTCCTTTCACACTCATCCCTCCCACCACCATTATGCCAGGAAGCTGCCCAAGAATAAGGTGCATGAGAATACTACACCCTGTCCTCTGCCCCTTTAGCCATGGGCTACAAAAATATTAATAGCAGCTGCCATGGATACTCTCAGACTTGGGCCCACTCTGGAGGTCATGGAATCTACAATGCTACTATTTCTTCCAGAGACAAAACAAGCTATTTCCTATCTCTTTCAGAGCTGCTAGACCTATGTCTGTCTTGACTGGAAACTCTGGAAGTACCCTGAATTTTAAAGCCAAAGAATAATTTTGAAGATGAGGAAATAAATGGACCTAACAGGTGATTTGGTTTGAAAGTCTTCTTGGCCTCTCTCTCTTTTGGATGAGATTTTTTCATTTCTCACTCATAGTGTAACATGGATAAAACACAAATTTAATGCTATCAAACCCAGAAATTCTTCATATGAATAATATTTGAAGGTAATACCATATATTTGGCTTAAGGATAAAGCTCAGTTTTTACAAAATAGAAATTAAGATATTAAAAGTCTGCTCTTAATAGTAGGGTATGTAACCTAAAAAGGATAACATGTACTATATATTATCCACTGCTTATGTATAATAATTTTAACAGTCATGCCCATCTATCCATGAAAAAATGAGATACCAGGTAATTCTGCCTACAAAAATTTGTTGAAAGATCAGCTATAATTACGACTTAATCGTTACACTAACTCAATGTGTTTAAATTGTGACCAAAAAGATAAGACTATCTTTTAAGATATTTAAGCAAAATAGACTACTGAAATAACACAAATACCAAATAATGAAAATAAGATAATTTCAATCTTGTACTAATTTTAACCAAATTTATTCTTTAATTGATTATATTAAATTGCAGTTTTGTTTTACTTCAAAGTGTTACACACTAAAAATAACAGAATGGTAGACGTACTCCAACAATGGTATTTATGATACGATATTTGGGTTAAATTTTTGATTAATATATGGAAATTGGCTTGAAAACTGTCACCATTGTCATCTCTTACCTGTATGTATCAGACTGATGATATTCATAAAGCTTCTTTTCCAGGTCCAATCTCTTCTTTTCACTATAGAAACAAAACATTTTATAAGTAATTACATTAATACATAATAGGCAGTTTTATTTAGACCATGCTTTTCTTCAAAATCATGCCTTTGTGAGAATGTTTCTCTGGTCTCTCTAAGGAGCAGAAAAGGCCAAATGCATTTGAAACAAAGACACAAAAATACTTACCAATCACCAGGGAAGCCTAAAAAACAAAATAGACACCAATATGAGGCAAAAGAATCTTTTCCCAAAGTAAATGGGAAATGCAATAGGAAATGGCTGGGAAGCAGGTTCGTTCAATCAGCGAGTATTTCTTGAGGGCCCGTCATGAGCCAGGCACCATTCTAGGCCTGGAGACTAATGTAGTGAACAAGCCAGTCAAGACTCCTGCTCTCAGACAGTTGACATTCTAAGTGGAAAGAGAGACAATAAACAAGTATATAAAATGTAATATGGCCAAATTTCTCTGGGTCACTGACATTTGAGCATTGGGGGTCCCACCAGATCTGGACACAATGCTTCCACAAATCCACCTTGGATTGAAGACTGGTAGCTTGCTCTGCTCCCAACCAAACATGTCTGGACATAGCCAAGTGGCTAAGTTAAGAAGGAACCTCTAAAAAGTAAACCTGGCCTCACTTACATTTGATGAAGATCTCCTAACACTATCACTTCAAATTTGGGGTAATTTGTTTTTATAACTTTGTAGTGTTGCCCTAATTTGTCACTGACTGCTGTTTCCCTGAAGCTACTACCAGTAAAGACTTACTTAACCTGTGAAATTCAGGTGAGTGCTGGCAGTGAGCTAGAGGAGAAAGCCTGTCTTATCCCACACCCAGCCTGTGTCAGAGGTAGGGAACACTGGGCAGCAAAGGTGGTGGCCACAGCCAAAGCCAAAGGCCTGTGGGGTAAACATGCTCAATGGGAAGCCATTCCATCCCAAGAAGAGTCTTTGGGAGGTTTAACCACAGAGGGTTCCATCTGACCACCACCATTTGCATCAATCCCAGCTAACTGAAAGCCAAATTGCTAATCTAAATTAGTATAAAGCAAAGGCTGAAAAAGAAACCACATAATATCCAAGAAAAGAATACTAAACAAAAGACTGTGAAACAAAGATAAGACTCCAACAGAAGGTGATCTCAGGCTAGTCTCTGAGGGGAAAGGGCTGGCCTCACATTCCATTTGTGTGCTCTTAATTATTAGTTTCTGTCTTCCTTCAGATAACTTTTAAAAAACTATTACAAAAGTTACTGTTAGCTACATTGTAAGTTAAGTAAGTTTTCTTTCCTTATCATAATGTTAAATGGAACCTATCATTTAACCAAAAGACTTTTAATGGAAAAATGGGGTCCAAAATCCAAATACAGAACTGCTTGGGGAACATGACCTATTCCTTATTAGGGTTATATCTATGTTAAAAAGGAAAAAATTATAAACATACACATTTTTAACCAATATTGTCACATAGATCTTTACTTTCTCATTAATAAGACTGAAATTAGAAGTGAAGAAAATATAGTATAATTGCTTCCAGGTTAGAAACTTTAATTAGTTACTTTTTCCAATCGTTTCTTGGCCTTTTGCTAAGATCAAGTGTGTAGTTACTTTTTCCCCTTCTAAGGTTTAATGACCAATTGGGTAATTAGTTCATGAAGAATGAATGACTAGATAGTGTGGGCAATCTGTCATTAAATTATGTGGACAGAAGTACCTTTAACTATGACCCTGTACCCCAATGTAATGCTTCACTTCTATTGTATTCCTGAAAACAAAGCAAGACGGAGTCTGGGCATGAGGAACCATCAAACAGACCTGGCTTTGGGGTCACCCTCTAGAATGAAAGCTGTACTATGAAATTGTAAGGAACATTAAAGACCAGGAAAGACTGAGGAATTGTTCTAGGCCAGGGAAGACTGAAGAGACATGGCAACCAAATGCAACCTGAGTTCCAGATGACACCTTGGACCAGAAAGAGAAAAAGACATTGCTAAGATAGTTGGTGAAATCTAATGGGGGTCTGTGGACTGGTATATCAAGATTGACTTCTGAACAGAGAGGGTTGTATGGTGATTATGTACAAGAACATCCTTGGTTTTTTTGAAACATACACTGGAGGTTTTTAGGAGTGATGGGGCATCATCTGTAGTTCTTGAATGGTTCAGAAAAAACTAATTAAACTAATGATTTTATATAGACAGAAAGGGAGAATGGAAGTATAATATTAATAAAATGTTAAGAGTTGAGGAATCTGGGTGAATGGAGTATTGGAGGTCACTGTCCTGCATTTGAAACTTTTCTGTAAGCTGGAATTTAATTTAAAATAATTTTTAAAATTCATCTATGACCTCTAATGAAAAATGACCACAGTTTCTTTGGAAATCCATTACCCCTAAGCAGCAAGTTCTTTTTAGTAATGAATGTAAAACATCTTTGTTCCTGTTCTGTCTTCAGCAGATGCAGACATCTGTTGCTCATACTTCTCTATCATAACGCTTCGTACACTGAAATAACCACAAACACCTCTTGGCCTTCTCTTCCAGGCAAATGGTGCTAATGTTGTTAACTCTCCATTATAGGCCCATTTCCTAATGCTCATTCATGTTACGGCACCTCTGAATACTAAGTCCTTCATAGCTATTTTAAAGTTAAGACTTAAAACCAGATATTTACTTCCAATGAAAAGCCAGGGAAAGGCTTATTGGTAGGATTACCTTGCAATTCCTACAGGTCTCTATTTCAGAATCCCTGAAATGCCCAGCTCTGGGATGCTTACCCATAGTCCATGTGTTCAGTCACCTGCACCCTACACCTGGGCCTTTCAAAGTTTTATACTGTTAAGTAGTCCTTATGTAACTGAATTTTCTCCTTTTAAGCCAATTATTATTCTGTTTTTATCTCAATACCACAATCTCTACCATCTTCAGCTTTACCCAACTAATATCTCAGTGTCAATTTCTGGATTATTATGTTATCTCACCCTGAATCAATATTGGCATTGAAAAAACTTGGACTGGTTAATGGCCCTTTTAAAGGGATGTTTTTATATAACTGTAAGAGTCAATTCCACTTACATGTTTCTACTATGCATGCAGGCACTATACACACTGTAACTAGTCACTCCATTGACTTTCACCACAAAGCACAGAAAATACTGTATTCACACAGGAAAACAGACTATAAAATTACATCTATGTGTGATCATAGGTAGGTTAATTGCATTAGAAATATACCAGTTACAAGGAAAAGGCCCAGATATTTAGACCAGCTAACACTGCAGTGACTACTTCTAAAAAGGCTGAGAAATGGTGAGTTTTTTAAAAAATCTCCTACTTTCCAGAAGTTCTAAATTGATAAAGCAGCTGTGACTACTCAGGGTTGCAACCTCTCAAATGACTCTGGAATTTTAGGAGACAGTGGTTCCTGTGGTCACTGGGATTATTATTATTATTTTTAAAGGTATATCCAAACACTCAAATTGGATACAGACAATAATACGCCTTACCCATTGCTTTGCAAAACTGTAGCTTTCAATTTTTTTACCTTAAGGTCCATTACTCTAGTAGAGAGAGAAAAAAAAATCTGTGGCCTTACTTTACATATTAGTCAAGCTGCCTCATTTCTGGTGAAGAATCAAGATTCAGAGAGGCCAAACAACCTGCTCAAGGTCACTTAACTGTTCATGGACTAGAAGAATTCAGGTTTCCATGTTCCTACTGCAGCTTTTGCTGTAGCTAAAGTTATTTGCCTCTATAACTGTGTGTAATATGCATTAATTAGAGTTAGTTACAGATTCTTAAAATGAAAAATGAATATACACAGCAACAGATTTGTACTGACTTAAGAAGAAAACAAATCTCCAAATGCAGAACCTTGAATAGGCTATAAAATTTGACTCGAATTCCTTACATAATTTCAACAGCCTCACCTTGTTTAATAATTAAAGCAGTAAGTGTTAATCATAAAGTGTGTAATCATTACAGTTATTATACCATAAGGACTATAAACAGCCAGGTGTTCCTAGCACAGGAAGCAAAAATGATAACTCACAATTAACTTGGTTCGAAAGAATGTCATTTAAACCAGAAACATTATAAAATCAGAACTTGGGCAAAGAGACATTAATAACTAAAGGCCTGGAGTAACTAAGCCACTCTTCTACCTTTACAAACACTGAGTGAAAAGCACTTTAAGTATACTGAAACACAGAGCAATGTCTTGTCTTTTAATTATCAGGTATTTGCAGACACCTAATACCATCTTGGAAATATCACATGATTCACTTTTCCTGGTTGACTGGAAAGTAGTCATTATTTAGTGACAATGTGTGGCTACTGGGTTCTATATTAGACATTCATAACTCCTAGACACTGGCTGAGTTGACTATGAGATTTCTTCCAATCAACAAATATTTATCAAGCACCTCCTTCACCACAGATACTCTACTTCGAGCTAAAGATCCAGTTATAATAGATATGGTTTCTGCCATCCATTAATGGCAAGTCACTTAAGCCATCATTTAGAGTGCTATAAGAATGCTGAGGGTCACAAAAGTTAGGGAATGGGTTGGAACAGAAAAGGCTCTGCATGAAGTGATTTTTATTTAAAGTTGGAAATGAAGAAGTCACTGACATAGTGAGTGTTGATATGTCAGAAAGAAAACAGAATGTAGAAAAGGAGTAAGAGGAAGCCAGTTATAGATACTCGATAAATATTTGACAAAAATTAAATCTAGCTAAGATTAATGTAATTCCTTTTCAAAATTACTTACTTCTGCCTTTACCTTCCATGTAATTATTGTTATCATTTTAGAATTGTCACACATACACACAGCACTCCTGTTCACTAGAATGATTTTGTAACTTTTAACAGTCATTAAACGTTTTATCAAGGGATCCAAAAATCTATTTCCTTTCTTGTCAACTAATGAGATTTCCAACTCCAATTAATTTATTATAGCAGCTAAGTAAGAGGTCCAACAACTTATCTTTCATGTGATTATTTATAGTAAATTGCTTTATAATTTTCCTTTTTAAGCACTCTTAGATCTAGCTGTTTTCAGTGGTTCCCATCTTTCATATCTTAATCAAAAGCATCATGAACCCTTTGGAAGTTGGACTTCCGTCGCTGGAAATCTAGCCAGCCCCCGCTTCCAAAAAAAGACTCCTGCATTTAAATAGGGCATATATGTGACAAACACACACACTCTCTCCCGCTTGCGTTCTAAGACCTGTCATCATTGATGCAGTGCAGCTGTCAAGGTGGGATGACAATTTGAAGAGCGAGTGGGGAGGAGACGTGTAGAAGGGGACTAGAGAAATTCACAGGCTTGACGGAAAGTGACAGGCAGGAGAACTCCCACTTTCACTTCTGAGCAAATTCCGTGACTCGGCCGCAAGCTCCAGCTGGAGAACAGGCTTTAGTTGCTGTTGGGGGCGGGTGACTCACCTCTCTCCACGCCCACCCCCAATGCAGGGGGCGTCTCTAGCAAACTTTGTCCTCTAGGCCCCACCGGGAGCTTGGAGGGCGTCCCGGGCGTGCAGTGGCCCCAGGGGAACCACAGGCAAAGAGAGTAGGAGGGAACAGGGGGACTGGGCCCCAGAAGACGCTCCGCGCCGGCCGACTTCCCGCCCCTTCCCCTGGTGGCCGTACCAGTCCCGCAGCCCGGCCTGGAGGTGGCCCAGCCTCTCGTAGTAGTCGGGGGTCGAAAGGTGCTCGGACAAGGCAGGGGTCCGGCGCATGCTGCAGCCGCTAGTGCAGTCGCCGCTCCGCACCGCCTCAGAGCGGCGGTTGGGCCAGGGTTGTCCTAGGAGACGGCCCCACCATGCACCGCGGGTAAACACATGCCCGGCCTCCTGCTGGGGGCGGGACGGGGCGGGGCGCCGTGGCGGGGGCGGGGCGCCGTGGCGGGGGCGGGGCGCCGTGGCGGGGCGGGGCGCCAGCCGTGCAGGGGGTGGGACCTAGGCAGGTTGTAGGAGGCGGGCGGTCGTGGAGGCGGGTACAGAACACCTTAGAGGGGGCGGGCAGAGGCCACTTGCAAGTGGCGGGGCAGGCGGCCTTGGGCGCTCTGAGTCTTTGCCTCTTTTCTTGCACACAGGATGTTTCCTTTCCCCTCCTCCTTCAGAATTCTACAAGCTGCATTGCTTTTACAAGGTGCATTCTGTCTTTCCCTTCTGCCTCCCTCGCTTCCTTCTTTCCCTCTCTCCTTTCTTGGGAGGATTTGCTCAGTGCCAGGCACCATGCTAAGTGTATTCTCCTACCAGCACTCAAAAACAACACAAAACACCACAAAAAAGACAAAACCCAAATACTAAATAGCTGTGCTCTGCCCCGGCAGTAGAACAACCCCGTACTTGAAAATCCATACTGAACCTAAGGATGTGTTTAATGCTCCAGGTGCCATTACTGTTGGCGCAGTGGGAAAATTTTTGCGAAGCAGATATTTGTGCAGACGTAGCTAGAATGGACAATGCTACATATTGTAGAATCCTCTAGCAGGAACTCTGGAGCCAGACTGCTTGGGCTCAGATCCCCTCTTGAACTGCACACATGTGTGACCGTGTGCAAGTCACCCTCTTGAAGCCCAGGTTCCCTCATGTGTAAAATGAAGGCTGTTAACGCAGGATTAGTTTAGGATTAGATTAGTTAATGTTAGTGTTTAGAAGAGGGCCCACCACATAGAAAACATCTGTTTTTATTATCATCATAATCATCAACATGAGGAAAAGGTTTCCTAAAAGAAGTCAACCATATTCTAAAACCCACAGGGCAGGAAAAAAACAAAAACGGAACTATAGAGTTTCTTTAGTCTTTTATTTGTCGCTTATTTTGATTTCTTTTCTAAGTCACTAATTTCACTTATTATGTGCAAGGTGCAACAAACTGAAATTGGCCATTAGTAAGAGAGATGGAACATTTAAAGGTCAACAATACAAAATTATGAGACTCAGCCTTTTATTCATGTTTGCCAGGTCAGGACAAGAGTATGAATGGAGGTCCCCATACCATCTTCCAAAATATTAGTAAGTTATATAATTCAAGGTAAGCTATAGATAAAATGTGTGCTCTCCTCCCTACCTTGACCAACGTGCCTTTCATAAGAACCTGGAAAGCCAGGGTGGGATTTAGTTCAATGATTCCTTCCCTAGTCCACCCTCTTATTTCCCACCCCAGGCTCAGTCTTGCATTGGGAGAACCCTCATATTCAGGCATGGATGTGTGTGCCCTGCCTCTTCCCCTCCCACGCCAGCCCACAAGTCTAGCTCTTTCCACATCCCCACTTCACCCTCTTCTTGGCCTAATACCAGTGATGGCCACCTTTCAAGGAAAGACCCAGGAATGAGGTCTTTGAAGGCATTGGAAAGCTTTCAAAGCCCAGAATGTCAGGGTGTGGGATATCTGGGACGGATTCTAGAAGGATGGGCGTGTGTGTGAGCTCCAGGTGGGCATATCCCCTGCCCATGGGGCCTTCTTGCCTTGTGTGGAGTGGCATGGCCAGAGAAGGGCCAGACCGGGCCCTATAAAATACAGAAGCCAGGGCAGGGGCCCTCTTGCCATGGTCGAAGGGTAGCCTATGATATGACTTTTCTTTAGTTGTTATATCAAATGATTGTATCAAATTGATTCAGTGGTAGTATAGAAAGGTTTATTTTATTGATTTTAGTGTAACCAACATTCTACTAGAACCCTAGTCAAAAAAAAATAACCAAAAAAAGCTGCATTTCAATTTTTAGGATACTTAATTTAGACCCACCCCTTCCCAGATTAGTTTTTTTAAGGGAAAAAAACTCCACAAACAATTAATATAACTAATTATTTTCAGCAAATTGTACAGAGTAAGCAGATGAAGCAGTCATTTAGTATACCAAATTTTATTAGGCCAATTTAGAAGAGTCTAAAATTAAATGTAATTAAACATTAAATAGGTAATTCAAAATAATTATAATTTGCATTCTGTGGTTGATTCATTAATGACATATGACAAATCTAGATGTAGGACTCCTTTATTAGAAATAACACACAGCAAACAAAAGGGATATTTCTAGAGTATTTATGCTAAAATTATGCATTTTAAATGGTGATAGTCTTTGTAAATACAGAATTCTTCACTCCGAATATTTAATTTGCTGGAACACTCTCTTTTAATATTTTTCTTAAATCCCTTTATATTAGCAGAAATGATTTCTGTAAGCAGCCCTGCTTTTAGCTTACTGGACTCTGGGTCACTGAGTCTTCCTAGATAGTCAAGGCTTCCTATAAGTCCCAGAATATTAGGAGGCCTTAGCTGGAAGTTAGAGGGAGTCTAGCCTCACCCCCTTGTTTTACAGAGGAGGGAAAAGATTCATAATAGTTAAAGGGTTTGGCCACATCACACAGTTGGTAATATCTATAATATTGAGTCTAGTTCAAAATATGGGCTCCTAATAGCCCCAGTAAGCAAATAGCAAGTGAAGCCAGTGTCTCAACCCATAGTTGTATGCATCTTAGGGTGACCCATATGAAACTGTTGTTTTGTAGCTCAAAAACAATTGAGTTAATGAGTGGAAAATTGATTTGGGTAAATATGTTGAAATTAGAATTTTATGTTTTAAAAGATAAACACCATGTAATTTTCTATTAAATTGTATATATCTGGCCGGGTGCAGTGGCTCATGCCTGTAATCCTAGCACTCTGGGAGGCCAAGGCGGGTGGATTGCTCGAGGTCAGGAGTTTGAAACCAGCCTGAGCAAGAGTGAGACCCCGTCTCTACTATAAACAGAAAGAAATTAATTGGCCAACTAAAAATATGTACAAAAAATTAGCCAGGGCATGATGACACATGCCTGTAGTCCCAGCTATTCGGGAGGCTGAGGCAGTAGGATAGCTTGAGGCCTGGAGTTGGAGGTTGCTGTGAGCGAGGCTGATGCCACGGCACTCACTCTAGCCTGGGCAACAAAGTGAGACTCTGTCTCAAAATAAATAAATAAATAAAATAAAATAAATTATATATATCTAAGTCAACACTTGTTTGGATATTGTATTAGTTTGCTAGGGCTGCCATAACAAAGTACCACAAAGTGGCTGGTTTCAACAAAATAATTTATTGTGTCACAGTTCTGGAGAATAGAGGTTCAAAATCAAGGTATCTGCAGGTAGTTCCTTCTGACTGCTATGAGGAAAAATCTGCTCCATACATCTCTCATAGCTTCTGATAATTTGCAGGCAATGTTTGGCGTTACTTGACTATCCAGATGGTAAGGGAGACTGCAAACCTAGAACAGTAAGATTATGAGTCAATTTCCAAGGAAAGAATCCTAGATAATTAAGGCAAGGCTATAGCGAACCATCTAGAGCAGCTCTGTCCAATGGGACTTTCTGCAATGATGGAATGTTCCATTCTGCGCTATGCAATATGGTAACCACTAGCCACATGTGGCCATTGAGCAATTGAATGTGGCTAGTGCAACTGAGGAATTGAATTTTTAACTTATTTTAATTTTAATAATTAAAATTTAAATTTAATAGGCCACATGTAGCTAGTAGCTACCATGTTAGACAGTGCAGAGCTAAAGTGGAAAGATGGATAAGCACAGTAGGAAAAGAGGGGGAACACTTGTCACCAGGAAGTGAAAAGGCAGGAACTAGAAGGTGAGATGCCACCTTGGATGGGAGCTGATGGTGGTCAAGAGGAGGGTGTGATGGTGAATTTTATGTGTCAACTTGGCTAGGCCATGGGGACTAGTTGTGTGATCAAACACTAGTCTAGATGTTGCTGTAATGATGTTTTCTGAATGTGTGTAATATTCAAATCAGTAGATTTTGAGTGAGGTAGACCATCCTCCATAACATTTGTGGGCCTCATCCAGTCATTTGAAGACCTTAAGAGCCAATTTCTAAACATCTTTCTCTTTATATACACACATACAGACACACACACACACACCCTACTGGTCCTGTTTTTCTGAAGAACCCTCACAAATACAGAAAGGCATGAGGTTAAAAAGCATTTTGCTTAAAGACAATTATAATAGCTAATTTAAAACAATAAGTATTGTTTTTATTTTATTTTATTTATTTTATTTCATTTTAGTTTATTTTATATCATATAAACCAACAACTAACATCTGGGTCTCTAAAATACCCAAGTTTTATGAAAGCTAAATAACAGCCAAAAAATAGAATAATAGGGTAGAATAATAAATGTCTCCAGCTAGAGACTCACTACTTAAATGAGTCCAGCTCACTCTGTCTCACAGCTCTCGTATGCTTATAATTTCCACTGATGGCCTTGACTTTGTGCTTCCATGAGGTCTCCAGGATTATCCCTTTGTAAACAAAGAGGAGTCCTTAGAGATGACAGACCTGAAGCACGAAATCCTTGTACCCTTTTTCTCCCTGCAGGATTGAAACAAGGCTTGGTGTGCCAAGGCTTCAGGGCTGCTCTGAAGCCCTGCAGCCCTGAAGCCCTGGGTGCATGAGCAGCAGGCTGTAGGTACTGACGTCACACATGAACAATTTTTGAATGCCAAGATTCTCTTCAAAAATCATTTGGTGGATTTCATAATTGTTTACCACTTGGATGCACTTCTCATCAGGGTTCAACAAGTACTCCTAACTACAAGGGTTGGAAACAAAGGGATGCTGTATGCCTGTTCTTACAACTCACAGTGAGGTTAAAACCAAAGGGTTTTGCATAATAAATACCATTTATTTGACAGCTATGTATTTATGTTTACAAGGTGACAGGGCACCGGGTGTAGAATATTCCACTTCTCATTGTCTGCAATTACCCACAGTCTTTGTAGAAATGTTGGCTTCATTCATTACTAGGGAACCTCGATGGTGAAGGCCACACAGAACACCCTCCCTACACTTGATCAACAAATGCTTGCTGTTGCATCCTTGAGAAGGTGTTGAATACAGGGGTTGAGGATTTTGGCTCAGGTATCCCCTCTGCATGGTATACTACCTCTTCTTCTCACAAGCTATGTGACCTTGGGGAAATTACTTACCCTTGCTGTGCCTAAATTCCTTACCTGTAAAATGGTGATAGTAACAGTGCCTTCTCAGGGCTGTTGAGTGAATTAAATGTGGTGATCGATGCACCTGGTAGAGTGAGCCCTCAATCAACACAAGCTAGCATTGTTTCTGCAGGAGGCAAGAAGCATATCGCTTTGTGAGCTGCAGAGAGTCATCAAAGGTAAGGGCCCAAATTCTGCTTCTTATGATTGTGTCTACCTCTCAAAAGCATTTCCTGAGCTTCCTCTCTATCCTTCTCTATCAACCCTGCTGACCCCTGCACTCACCTGTCCACCCAGGTCAGGTTCTCATCACCTAAACTCATTGCTGGTGACTCAGAAGTTGACATGAATGAATGTCAGAAGTTGCCATTCTGTTGGGAACCTCAGTCAAGGATTTGGTTTCACTTCTTTTGTGTCAACCCTGGCAGTGGGAGAGATCTCAGCCCATCAACCCTCAGGGATGGAAATCAACCATCCAAGGGCAGCACTATGTTGTCTAAAAATCATGTGCTTTCAGAATCAGTAGAACTGAGTTCAAATCCTGGCTCTGCCTCCTATTAGCTGTGTGGCTCTGAGCACATCTCTTAACATCTTGAATGCCTTATTTTGCTCATTTCTAAAATGATATTTTTATTTACCAAGTTATTATGAGGTAATATTTAAGATGTTCTTAGCACAGAATTGGCCCACAGAAAATACTCAATAAGCAAATGGTTCCAATTTTTCCCCGAAGACAAGGAAGCATTTCTGATTTCCTAGGACTTAGAAATGTAACCAGAGAGGAATGGCAACTTGCGTGTATTCACACGCTCTTGTACACCAATAAACATCATCCAATAGGGAATGGGATGGAGACTTACCTTGTGCCTAGCTTTTTACACTCGTTATCTCCATTTTCCAGATGAGGAATTTAGAGCACGTCAGGGTTAAGCAACCCAATCGAGGCCACACAGTTTGTGAAAGGAGGAGTGGCATTACAAAGTGGCACTGTAACCTACACAACGTAGCACCAGAGCCAAAATTCTCAACCACGATATCCTACTGCTCCTCACAATGCTGTGTGTTCATTGGAGCAGGGGAGCTGAGGCATGAGAGACCGTGTTCTGTCCAGCTGGGCCACTGCCACTGGAGTGGAAGTCAGGGTAGTGGAACTGTGGAGGTGTTATAGAGGCATTGCCTGCCCCCAGTGGTGGGCTTTTTTGGGTTGGACTCATTCTAGAATCATTTTGTTACTTTGATAATGCATTGTGAGTATTTTAAAGCCATGTTGCAATACCACACTTGATTATAGGCCTTCTGCAGGGAGAAAGACCATTAGATATTTCTTTGGTATTCCTCAGTCCAGTTCTGGGACTAGAACCCAGGCCAGAAGACCACCCAAAAATACTGCATGATGGTCAGCATGATGGTAGCAGCAAGAAGCTATTTTTTAAAATTGCAATATAGTTCGTATATGATAAAATTCACCATTTTAATGAGTACCATTCAGTGGCTTTTAGTATATTCCCAAAGTTGTGAAACCATTACCACTATTAATTCAAGAACATTTCATCACTCCAAAGAGAAACTCCATACCCATTAATAGTCATTCCTCATTCCCCTGTGATCCCAGCCCCTGGCTACCACTAATCTATTTTCAGTCTCTGTGGACTTGCCTATTCTAGAAATTTCATATAAATGGAATGATATAATATGTGGCTTTGTATCCAAAGAAGCCATTATATTTAATGCAACAAAGTGGTCAGTATAGAAACCAGCTTACACAGTGGCCCTTGTGTTAGCTTGCTAGGGCTGCCATAACAGAGTACCACAAACTGGGCAGCTTAAACAACAGAGGTTTATTTGCTCATGGTTCTGGAGGCTAGAAGAGTCCAAGTTCAAGGTGTCAGCAGGATTGATTTCTTCTGAGGCCTCTGTCCTTGGCTTGCAGATAGCAGTCTTCTCCCAGTGTCTTCACTTGGTCTTCCCTCTGTGTGTCCTAATCTCCTCTTCTAAGGACACCAGTCATATTGGATTAGGGCCCACCCTAATGACCTCATTTCAACTTAATTATCACTGTAGAGATCCTATCTCCAAATATTGTCACATTGACGTACTGGGGATTAGGATTTCAACATATGAATTTTGAGGGCTTACAACTCAGCCCCTAACAGCCCCCCAATGTTTCTTCCCTCTGGAATTCATGCCCTTGTGTAGTGCCTTCCCGCATTATATCAGTGCCAACTTCTATGATGATATGTGACATCTAAGGATGGCTCACTTGGTGGTAAATCAGCTGCCAAATTGTGAGGACATCTGAGCAGTCCTGAGGGAAAGCCCATTGGGAGAGTAACGGAGGCTTCCAGCTAACAGCCAGTACCAATTTACCAGCCACATGATTGTATGGAAGTGGACCATCCCCCCTGCCCCAGCCCTAACTTTCAGATGACTACAGCATTAGCCAACTTTTGACTGCACCCTCACAATGGACCTCAAGAGAGAAGTGACCAGCCAAGCTGCTCTTGAATTCTGACCCAAAGAAACCATGAGATAATAAATGAGCATTGTTTTTTTAAGCCATAAGTTTGGGGATGATTTGTTATGCAGCATTAGATAATGGATATGGTTAGGTTGACAAAAGTCAATGATTATTGTATACCCACTCTCTTTTAGCCATATCTGTGGGAATCATCTTCTTCAAGCCTCACTAGACCTCTGCAAAATATGTGTTAATCTCCCTGTTTCATTGAGGCTCAGGAGGTTAAGGAATTTGCTGATGGTTTAAATCTAGCTTAGCTTTTCTCCAAGGTCTATGTGCTTTCTAGTATGTCACTGGGTCCCTATTATAGGGTACCACCACCCAGGATTGGTGGGTGTGTGTACACAGTTAACTACTTGCTATCACTTAGCAGCAACAAGAGTGACCCAAAATCTGTCTCATACTTACCGTAGAATTCTACTTAGGAAAGGTTGCCATTTTGCATTCATCATTTCATTCTCTCTTTTTCTCACATTTCTTTCCTTTCTTTTTTTTTTTTTGTGTATATGTGTTTTAATGTCTTTAAACAAAAATGACTTATTATTTTTCATGAAGCTGTGGGTTGGCCGGGTTCAGTTGGATGACTTGGGTTACATATGAAGCACATTCAACCAAGGACTGGGACATCACTCTTGTATCTGGACCTCAGTATAGCTATTGGCTGGGCCTTTCTTTACACATGATCCTGCAGCATTCAGTAGTCTAGCTTCTTTCCATGGTGGCTGGCTTCCAAGACAGCTCTCATATATTTCTACATTATTATTTTTGAAACAATCATCATGCAAAATTCAATTGTGAAAAAGAAATACAGCGGAAAAATTTATCCCTCTCATTGCTGCCACCGGGCCTTCAGTTTCCTTTTCCAGAGGCAATCAGTTAGCAATTTCTTACATGGCCTCCCTGAGTTATAAGAAGCATGTATTTATATCTATGTCTCTATGTATATGTACATCTCTACATTTCTATATCTAGATATTATATCATTTAAAACATAAATGGTCGTATTCTTTACACATTGTTTGCATCTTGTGTTTTTTGCTTAACATATCTTGGAGATCTTTCTCTATCTGTATATGGAAAGCTATAGATCTACCTGAGACTCAGGCAATCCTCCTGCCTCAGCCTCCCAAGTAGTTGGGACTACAGGCATATGCCACCATGTCTGGCTAATTTTTCTTATTTTTTGTAGAGATGGGGTCTCTCTATGTTGTCTAGCTGGTTTCAAACTCCTGGCCTCTAGTGATCCTCCTGCCTTGGCCTCCCAAGGTGCTGGGATTATAGATGAGAGCCACCACACCCAGCCTACCTCATTCTTTTTTACAGCTATGTAGAGTTTCATTTTATGGATATTACATGAAGCAATTTATCTACTGATGAGCATGTTTTTATTTCATATACTATGATATTGGCAGTGGTGGCATGTAATGGAATAAATTCTATTTAATTCTTTAAATTCAACTTAAAAATGTCACAGAGGTAGGAAGCTTTCTGGTACAATACAGCATTGCCCCACTGTAGCACTACTGAGGAGTCATTTGTCAAATGCGTACACGTGCTGTGGTCTAGTAAATGCTGCTGACCAACACTTCTGGGATTTTTAAAGCTTGCATCATTAAGTCATGCTTACAGATGTACTATAACCTCCACCCCCTAGTTGCCATGAGATTTTTTAAAAATCCCATATCACTACAACTCCATTACATTAAAGAAATTATTCCCACTTAACTTCAGTGACCTTCACCTCAGTCTCCCCTTCAATCATTAGCTGCTTGAACCCACTCAGAGTCAGATCCATAATTCCTAATGCCAGCCTTAGGAGACTAGCGTGGCATGCGGGGTGAGTACTGCATTGTTAGTGTTCAGTTGTATACGGCTGGATATTGTGTTATCATTGCTTGAAGTGTATGACTCCCACACCTGGTGAGACTAAAGAATACTGTAATATACTGCCTTGATCAAAGAGGAATGGTTCAACTCTCCATGCCCAAGATTTGGGTTGAAGAATTCAGTGGCACATTCAGCAGCTGGAAGGTAGAGAGCATTAGGCATGAGTAGGAGGTACCATCCTGAGCCTAAGTCTTGGGTCAATTGGTTGCCAGTGACATTAGTACTCTAGTGCCTTCAAGAGCAGACATATACCTGATTTTCTGGCATTTGTTGTTGTAAGATTCAGAGCAATGCTCTTTCTAGCTCTCCTAATCCCCAAGCAGAAACTGAAGTTGATGGAATGAATTTTAAATAAAAGTAGAGGGGATGAAATGATTCAGTGGTCTAGAAGTGACTACATGAAATGAAATGAGAGCCTCAAGCCAACTGATATGAAAACATGAGTAGAGCAACTAAGATAGCAATAAGTCCAAGTTCTCTATAACGTCCCCATTTTCAACATTCTATAAGATTCCTTCTCCAACATTCTGTACATTGCTTTCATTTCATAAGCTTCCTTGAATATTTCAGAAGTGAATTTCTATATAGGAATAAATTTCTAATGAACATGTTGAAAATTGTGACATCATCATCTCTGAGCAATAAAAGGACAGAAAGGGAAAGAGTTATCTGCTATGGGGGTGGAAAAGAAATACAAAGGTCAGTGTCCTTGTGTTTCACAAAAGCATCAATAAAAGCTCCCTCATATAAAACCAGAGAAATATTTTAAGGTGTATTTAAGCAACTTTGTAGAAAAAGCAGAATAAATCCTCTTTCACCTTAACCTACCAACTATTAATATTTAATTAACTCTATAACCTCTTCAGGTCCTACAATTTTTATAATTTAATAATCTGTCCACATTATCTTATTTAATTTTCTTATTTATTATTTCACATTTTGCTTGCCTTGATATATTAACAAAATATGCATTATCAATTTGATGACAGCAAAATGGTCCATTTCATTAAGCAGTCTTGGGAATTTGAGAACAAGAAAGTTTGAAAAGACCTAAAATGGGCTGGGCATGGTGGCTCATGCCTGTAATCCTAGCACTCTGGGAGGCCGAGGCGGGCAGATTGCTTGAGGTCAGGAGTTCGAGACCAGCCTGAGCAAGAACAAGACCCTGTCTCTACTATAAAATAAAGAAATTAATTGGCCAACTAATATATATAGAAAAAATTAGCCGGGCATGGTGGTGCATGCCTGTAGTCCCAGCTACTCGGGAGGCTGAGGCAGCAGGATTGCTTGAACCCAGGAGTTTGAGGTTGCTGTGAGCTAGGCTGACGCCATGGCACTCAATCTAGCCTGGGCAAAAAAGCGAGACTCTGTCTCAAAAAACAAAAACAAAAAAAAAAAAAGAAAAGAAAAGACCTAAAATGTCATTCTAGGATAAGATACTCACTGTAGAGATGATGAAAATGAGGCACAGAGAAGCAGGGTATAGTAGACAATGTCACTTCCTGTTCTGATTATTCCAATTATCCATTGCTGCATGATAACAATTTTTTATTGCATTTTATGGTTTACTGGGCTCAGCTGGGTGGTTCTTAGCTTTGGTCCTTTATCAGCCTGAGTTCTTCAGAGAAATAGAACTGATTAAAAATTGTATATTTTTTATATGTGTATACTATATATATGTAATTTTTTTTTTTTTTTTGAGACAGAGTCTCGCTTGTTGACCAGGCTAGAGTGAGTGCCGTGGCGTCAGCCTAGCTCACAGCAACCTCAAACTCCTGGGCTCAAGCAATCCTTCTGCCTCAGCCTCCCGAGTAGCTGGGACTACAGGCATGTGCCACCATGCCCGGCTAATTTTTTATATATATATTAGTTGGCCAATTAATTTCTTTCTCTTTATAGTAGAGACGGGGTCTTGCTCAGGCTGGTTTCGAACTCCTGACCTCGAGCAATCCGCCCGCCTCAGCCTCCCAGAGTGCTAGGATTACAGGCGTGAGCCACCGCGCCCGGCTATATATATGTAATTTTTAAAGGGGGTTGACTCTCTCTCTCTTTCTCTCTCTCTCTATATATATATGTAATTTTATTTATTTAAAGGAGTTGGCTCATGTAATTACAGGGGTTGGCAAATCTGAGATCTGTAGGATGGACTGGCAGGCTGGAAATTCATGCAGAAGTTGATGCTTAAGTCTTGAAGCAGAATTTCCTCTCCGGGAAACTTCAGTTTTTGTTTTTAAGGCCTACAACTGATTGGATAAAGCCCACCCACATTATCAAGGAGCATCTCCTTTACTTATAGTCAACTGAATTTAGATGTTAACTACATCTATAAACTACCTACACAGTAACACCTAGATTAGTGTTTCATTAAATAATTGGGTATTATAGTGTAGTCAAATTGACCCATAAAACTAACCATTGCAGGGTCTCTCCTGTGGTTGTTGCCAGATAGGGGCTGAGCTGCAACTTCTGAAGGCTCCACTGGGTTGAATCTATGATGACTCACTTCCATGGTGGCTGCTCACTCCATGCTGGTGGATGATGCTGGCAGTCAGCTGTGTCCTCAGCTGGGACTGTTGAATTGCATGCCTACTGGATCCCTTTCCAAATGGCTTGGAATTCTCTCAGCATGGTGTCTGGGTTCTGAGAGGGAGTGTCCCAAAGAGCTAGCATTCCAGGAGACAGGAAATGAAAGCTGCTTGGGCTCTTAAGGCCTACAACTAGAGCTAGTACAAAGTCACTTTCACTGTGTTCCATTGGTGGAAACAGTCACAGGCCCTCTCAGATTCAAAGGGTGGAGAAATAGGTCCTACCTCTTGATGGGAGAGTAGTAAGGCCACATTACAAAGGAGCATGTGTACTGGGAGGTACAGATGTGGCCATTTGGGGGAAATTCCATGGTATTCACCATTTATTTCCACACACACTGGCCCACCACCCAACTGCCAGCACCTGCAACTCTTTGCCTAAGGGCCTTCTTTGGCCAGAGTCTGCTCTGCCTCCTGTAGGGCAAGTCTGCAGCATGGACAATTAAGGCTCACCCCCAGCAGTCCCAAACCAAACACTGACAAGATTTGGATACTACAATTCCCTTGCCCCTCAAGTGGTTGTCTAACACTGCCTCCCAGAGTTTCTCTAGCAGTATTAAGTTCCACCTGTATAAAATGGTAACTTGCTTGATAATTCAGTATGCATTGCTGCCTTCCCTTCCCTGTTTCTTTGCCTACTATATTGCTCCCTGAGATCACCTTCTGAAAAATCTACTTGTAGTCATCTTTAGCCCAGGGCTGGCTTCTTGGGAACCCAACTCACATTAGAGAGTGATTTATCCAAGATCATAGAGCTATAACTAGGGGCTGAGCTGACCCACAGTCAAGAGTACTTTCTACATTTATTACAACCTTTAGAACAGTTCAGAAAATTAAAATGTTTAACCTTATTGAATGATGGAGGAGGGCTTACAAAAACGAACAAATTAGAAGTTCATATGTTAGCTATCTGAAGCAGATGTTGCTTGGAAAGAGAACTGGCCTAGGAGTCAAGAAATGTGGGTTCTTGCTTTTGCTCTGAGTCATGAGCAAGTTCCATAACTTTCCCAAGCCTCAGGAGGGGAGATTATATTCTCATCCTGTCCTCAGACCTCCAGCATTCCTCTGAGAGTCAAATGGGATGATGTATGCAAAAGAACTATGATGAAGAAAATAGGCAAACGACTGGAAGGAAGTAATTTTCTCTATTTTTGGTGGCACCATTCAACAAACCTTTATGTTTTACATTTATTTTGAAAGCTTCTCTTATAGTCTTGGTCCTCATTCTACATTTTGGAAGTAGACAATTGCCAGGTCCACCAACCCATGTTGTCTGGTAATTCAGGTTATGTCCAAAGTCTCTAGTTTTAAAACAAAGTCTTCAGCTATGACTTTTTAGCAGGCAGTTGCCAATGGCCCACTTTAACTAGAAAGAGCTCCTGGGATAAAAAGTGGTCTTTCAGTCCCTGACAACAAATGTCCCTGTCATTGTAGAACATACGTAGGCATGAAATGACTGGATAAAGATAGTCAAGATATTTTTCTCCACTGGGTTATGAAAAAAATCACATTATATTATAGCTTTCCCCCCCTCTGCACTAGCTTCTTTAGGATTTATGAATTTCACCTAGCACTGTGTGTGTTGAGTTTTGATACCTATCTCTTTGTGTGTTAGTGAGCAGGGTAGAAAAATGCAGAGGAGAGAAAATATCTCATGAATGGTCTTGGACACATTTAATATTATCAATGATATTCTGTGATAAAATATAACCATGGGGTCAGGAATTATGCACTTATTTGCTTACTAAATTAATCATACTTTCTGGTAGAAAAGTTATACTCAATTTAGCTGCTAAGGATTTTATATATGCCCTGAGTTGATATTTGTTTTTATTTTATATGTTAAAAAGAGAAAACAACTTGATCTGATCTACTATTTGTTTAGAAAACTTGGTTTGCTCACTTAGTGAAATTCATAGTAGTTTCCTGTAGGAATTGGGCACCTTTTGATACATGCTACCTTTGGTTTATGCTAAGGTGTGAAGAGACTTAATTTGGGGACTACGTTTTTTTCCAGAGACTAATTTCAAACTTGATATTTAAAAACATTTGTTGGTTGACAGATTTCATATCTACACCACTCCTTCCAGAGGTGGAAGATGCTTTCCCTCTTGTTTATTGTTCTGCTGGCCATGCTAGAATCCAAATGCTGAGAGCTAATTACCCAGTTTTGTGCCACTAAGACAACTTTTTATGAGTACTTTCTTCTTCTATTGCATGGAATGAAATCATAAGAACTTTCATTTAATTGGTTTATTCATTTGAAAAGATCCCTCTAATAGCGAAAGGAAAAAAAAAACAACACCCTAGAAAATAAACCAGCTTCTAAGCACTTTAGAATGAAACATGTGGATTATTTTTTAAAAGAAAACCCCAAATTAATAACTTAATTTTAAAATTCTTTATTTTTGTTTCTTCGCATTTATAGTATGTGAAACGCAACAGAGTCCTTTTGAGTTAGGGAAAAGTTACCCTTTGAAATGACTTCAGTGATCTGACTCCATCTTTATTTCAAACATTAACTTCATATTGACCACGATGGGTAATGAAGATGCACAGATTCGGGTCAAATTCACCCTCCTGGAAAAAAATGCAAATTAAGATGCTGTTGATTATACTTTGTCGGCTGTCTTAATCATCAGGATCAAAATCCAAATATTAAGGAAAGGGGTCCGGGAAGAATGAATTTGGGCTTTTGACAGACCCTCGTCCAAACTCTGAAGCCCAGCCTGTGCTTTTCCAAATCTTCTTCTAGGCAAGAGGCCCCCATCAGCCCGCGTGGGGCTCGCGGAGTTTCTCAAGAGTGGTTAGACATCCCCCCACCCCCAGACCAGACACACCCCGACCCCCGCGAACGGTTCCGGGCTGTCAAAACACGCGGCGGCGTGTTCAGTCCCAATAACTCGCGTGATGATTAACGAGAGGCTTGATAATTTAATATCGCGTGTGATTAAATTATAAGGCGTGGGGGGAGGGGAGCGCCGCGCTCTCCCGGCCGCGGGCCGGCGCCGAGCAGCCAGCGGGACCCGGCGGCGCGAAGCCGCGCTCTTCCTGCGCACGGCGCCCGGCCGGGCTCGGCGAGCTGCGGTTCCGCCGCGTCGCAAGGTCAGTGGGTCTGGGCAAGCAAGGGCGGCGGGGTGTGGGTGGGGGACGGGGTAGCTTGCCGCGGGGCGGAGACGTGTGGGCACCGGACAGCAGCTTGGCTCAGAACCGACGAGCGGCGAGAGCCGCCGGCTCTTCCCCCAGCAGAGGTGCGCAGGGAGCCTTGGAGCTCTGGTTCACAAACCCCCTTCTCCCCGGCACAGGCGCTTACAGAGACCCGGGGGAAGAGGAGGCACCGGGCAGGGCCCACTGGGTAGCCTCCTGGCCTCCCCCCCTCGCGGCCCCCCGACTTTGAGAGGGTTTCCCTGCCGGCGGGGCCGAGGTGGCGGTCGGGTTGGGCTACCCAAAGCCACTTCTCTTCCCCAGCCCGCGGCCCCTGGCCCTGTCTAATGCCTGGCATGGGGTCAGGGGTGTCCGGAGGAATAGAGGGTGTATAAAGCCTGCGAGAGCCCAAAGCTGCGGGAAAACCGAGAGACACCAGCAAAACTCTAGGCGCAGTCTCGGGGTTTCCAGCTTCGCTCCTTGGGGAGGGGGCGCGGGAATCCGATCTAAACAGAGGTTCCAGAGGGACTCCTAGCTGTCAGTCTTCTCCTGAAGGGGCTGAGTAGAGCCTGGGACGTGGCCACCCCTCGCCTGGGAGAAGTGGGAACGCAGGGCTCCCGCCGGTAAAGGGGCTGGCCGCCCTCACAGGGTCCCCGCCGCCAGGCACGGTTCCGCCCTGAGGGAGGTAGGTGGCTGCTGTTGCTACTGTTCAGAGCGCCGAGTCTGCACCTGGGACAGCAGCCTCAGAGGGGGACCCGAGAGGCCACTTGCGGGTCACAGGGAGCATCGCCTTTTATTTCATGACCGCAACGTAGGGCTGAACATTTGGCCGGGGGAGGGCAGGCCCTTGAGGAGGAGGGATGTCCCCAGAAGACCCTAGGAAACAGTACCCCCACGGTTTGTTCCGATCCGAAGCTGGAGGGTGAAAATTAAAGCGCCACAACTAGGATTTCAGAGGGCCCTGCGTCCAGGCCGTGCCCCGGGCCTGGGGAGAGAACGTCTGCTAGCTGGATTCTCAGCCTGTAAATGACATCCTGAAGGGGACGCCGCGGGCTCAGCCCGCCTTCCTTCAGCCTAAGAGGCCGGAGAGTACCAGGAACGGGCCCGGTGTCCCGTGCCTTGGGCTCCAGGTGCAGCGACCGAACCTCCCTCCGAGAAAGGGCTGGAAGCTTCCTAGGCTGAGCTCCTTGCATATGCAGGAATGAACATTTCTTCTCCAGCTTCTCTAGATATTTGGAATTAGCTCCAAGAAAAGGGGAATATCATGAACCACCAAATGGGCTTGTAAACAGAGGTTACGGTATGGAAAAACATACATGCATGTATATGTATTTATATATATGTGTGTGTGTGTATATATATATGTATATATATAATATGCTTCCTAAACACCCAAAGAGAATATAAAAACAGCCTGCCTAGCTAGAGCAGAAAAAAGCCACAAGTTGGTTCTAGGAGGCTCAGCCTGAAATGCCCCAAATTGACAGAGGACGTAGGCTGTGACTACAATTCCAGGATGTCGAGAACACCAAAACCCTTCTTAAGAAGAGAAAAAGGGAGGAGCAGGGGAAAGGGAGTACGGAGTGGGGAAGGAAGTGCCGGGAAGCCGCGTGGCGTCTTTGGCCCGGCGTGGCAGAAAAGCTAGCGGCACCACTGCCCTGCGGCCGCACCCGCTGTGCCCCAGCCCTCAGGCTCTAAAGAGCAGGCCACGCCCCTCAAGGTGCGTTAGTAATAATTAAAGAGGGTTTATGGGCAAGGCTGTTGCTTGCGGTCGCCTCTGCAGCCAGGAATAATTTTGAAGAAAGACAAAATCATTGGATACTCTTCACGGGTATCATCCATGCGCGCGCTGGCGCTCGACCCCTGGGTACTGACACGCTCCAAGGCCGAAGCGCATGTTCCAGCGTGTCGCTTTTGTCCCTGGCATTAAAATTATTCCTTAAATTTGCTCCTCGTCCGTGCTTCTCTAAGACACAAGCCGACCCCTTGTGTCTGGTTCCACCAACAATAGTGGCAGGGCCCACCCTTTCCTCCCAAGGGTACCACATATTACCGCGTAAATAGCGTGCACCTGTCGGGCACAGTATCTTTCCCAGGAATTAAAAATTGGGGGTTCCGGAAGCCGGACTGGAAAGGTGCTAGGCAGAAGTGTGAACTTGTAAGGAGGGACGCAGCGTCTCAGTATTAACGTGTGGTGAGGAGGGAGGGACGAGGGGCGACAAGCTGGGTTTTCCTTTCCAGATTATCGTGAATCTGTTGTCCGACTAAACGATGCCAGGATGGTGATTCTCAAAGTTGCGAAAGGAGGAAGCGTTAGGTTTATTCTCCTATCCACAAGATCACTCAAGTCTAATGATTTCGGACACCTGCAAGATGACGTCGAAATCGGTGGCGCGTTGGGTGGCATTGTTGGCTAGACGTGCGGGGACGCGAGCCGAGCTGCCTTTTTCTGCCTCCGGAGCGCGAGATGGCGCGCATTGATTTCACCCCTCGCCCGCCGCCTCGCCGCCGCCGAACACCATTTAGGCCAAGATCGGGCATAATGGGAAACACCATCAGCAGACAATTACCCTTTCAGAGGATTCACTTCTCCTCACAGACACTGTTATTTGAGAAATAGGATCATTTGATTTCATATTGCACTAAATAACACCCAGCCGTTTCAAATTGCCAGCTTCTTAAAAACCGCCCATTGGAATAAATTGCAGCGGCCTCTTTTGCCTTTCAGGGCAATATGATGGGCACCCGGGAGAACTTGTAAAAATAACTACAAAGCCAGTCCTGAGAGGTCGCTATTGGTGGGAACAGCTCTGCCGCCCCGCAGGCAAAGGCATCCAACCGCCCGGTTCCCTGCCACCGCCCCCTCTGCCCGCCAACTTTGAGATGGTTCGATCACTTGGCTTTGCGATGGAAATGCGCAGCTCTAGCCACCTCGAGGAAGCGCTTCCAGCCAAAGGCGCGTTAGTGTTGAGTGGAGAAAGACGGGCGGGCGCGCGAGACACCGACTTCCGTGTGTCCTGCCACGCGGCCGGCGGGGTCGGCGCACTTGGAGACCGCCGAGGGTCTGGGGCTCTGCGGCAGGGGCGTGCGACCTTCAGGCGCGGGGGTCTAGGGTTCCCAGTGCCGAGTGTGCGGGGCCGCGCGGGTCCGGCCGCCGCGCCCTCGGAGTCTGCTGGCCCTGGCGTCCCTCCCAGGTCTTAGCTCCGGCGCCAAGCTGGGAGCCGTGGCTTCCAGGGTCGGGCTAGGGGCAGAAGCAGTCGAGAGAAAGACAGGGGAGAGCGGTGAGCGGTGAGCAGCGAGCTGGAGTTGGCTGCACATCCGCCACCGTAGACGTTTCAGAATGAATTAAGCTTTTTGAAGTTGGCCATGAGCTATGGTTAACTGACACAGTTCAAATGAGTGACAATTGTTCAGCTCGGTGGGGGCGATCCACCCCCTACTTTTTTTTTTTTTAATAAGATTTGACTCCTTGATCAAATTTTTTTTTTTTTTTTTTTTTTTTTACTTCTTGGTTCTTTTTTTGCCAAAGGGCAAGGTGTGTTTGAGACGGCCAGGGCTTCGGGACTTTTGTCCGTTGAAGTCGTTATTATATTTGTGCGAATGAACTTAAGGAAGGTCGAGTTAGATTCTCTCTCTCTCTCCTACAAAAACTGGAGGCAGCACCCGGAGGCTCACCCGTGCGCCCCTATTGGGGCGTGAGCTGGAAAGACCCTTTTAGTGGGTCGCGAGACCTGGATCTAGTTAGTCTGAGCCTTTGGAGACAGGAGCCTTTCCCCTTCCTTGGCACTAGGAGGAGCCAGGGAGCAGGGGGTCGTGGGTGTGCGCCCAAGAGGGAAGGTTCCAGACACGTCGAGAACGAGAAATTTAAGTTCCCTTCTCCCGGGTGGGCGCAGGCTTTAGCTCCCGGGCCAGGTCGGGGGTTGCGGGGAAGGTGTGGATGCCCATTTAAGATGGGCTGGTGGGGAGCCGAGGGCCTCAGCGTGCTCCCACTCTCCACTTGGCTTTGTCCTGCGGACCCTGAGCCACGCCGCTCCTTCCGGTTACACCAGATCACTCTTCTTCCCAGCAAATAAAAGCCCCAGCCATGAGGCCCGAGTGTACCCAAACCAAAACCTGGGCCGCGGGCCTTCCGCGCTGCCCAACTTCCCACGCCACCAGCTCTGGCCCTGCATAACCAGATCCAAGGCTCCAAGGCAGGCCTGGGGCTGCCCAACGGAACCCCGGGAGAGCTCCGGAACCTGCTCCGTCCTGGTCCCCACCCCAGGGCCGTAGTGCCCTCACTGCGCGCTGCCCCTACCCTCCGCGTGCCTCTGCGAGCCTCCAGCCCCCTGCCCGCCGTCAGGGCGCTCCCTTCCAACTCCCCAACTCCTCTCTGTGCGCAGCCGAAGGCCCCTTTCTTGCCAAACTGCAAGCCCAAACGCGGCGGCTTTTCCAGGAGGCAGGGCCACGGCGGTTAAATTCGGAGGAGCAAAAAACCACATCTTGCTCAGCTCCAAAGTTCGCTGACTGTGCAAACGCCGCGCCGCCCGCGCTGGGACCCTGACGTGCGGCCGGAGCCCTAGGACAGGCGGAGGCTGCTGCGGCAGCGGACTGCGCCCCTGGGGGCACGGAAGGGGACTCCAGGGACAGCGTGGGTGGCCCTTTCCCCTCCGCACGCGTCTCTTTCCCTCTCTTTTGGGGCCAGAGCTAGGGCAGCGCGTTACATCGAGGTCGACCTCCAGCACAGGGTGGGGGAGTCTTGTGTCCGCCCCATCCTGGCCTGGGAGGCGTTGGTGAGGGCAGTAAGAGCCAGTTGTCGCGGCTCCCGTCGGCTCTGGCCTCGGGCTTTGGCGGTGGCTAGCGGGTCAGCCCTTGCCCACTATTCCTGTCCCCACCCCCATCACGTCTTGGTGCCGGCCCCCGCGCTCCCCTCCCTCGCCCGCGCTCCCTCCGCGTCGCCGCGTTTACCAGCGCGTTTTGTTCCCCAGTCGGATTCCGGGCCGAGGGGCTGTAACCGTGCTCTCCTCCGACGGACGCTAATCAAGTAATTTCCCCATCCCAGCCCCATCAAATTGCTCTTTAGCTGTTGAACCGCGGAGTTTTGCTCGCCTTTTCACATGCTAATCACGCCCATTCAGCGGCTCTCGGTGGGGCTGTTTGTCGCGGGATAAATCTTCTTGTTTGCCCGCTGCATGATTAATTGATATTGTTGTCTGGCTTTTGTGGGGACCGCGAGGAGCTGAAAGGCGGCGCGTCGTGGCTGCGCCGCGGGCCGCTGGCGACAACATCGGGCTGCCGAGGTCCTAGCGAGGTCGGGCCGGGGCTGATGACATTATGCGCCCGATTTGGTTCTCCTTATTAGAAAGATGATGAAAGACTTGGAGAAGTCCAGTCTTACAACCCACAACCGGGGCGCAGAAAATGCACAGCGTCTAAGCGACAAGTGCAGACAAAGCCTGGGTATTTGCTTAATTCAGGGAAAACAGTGTCACTTCTCCACGCAGGAGACAAGTTAATCTTATTTCGGCCCACCCGGGATTTCAGCGGGAATGAACATGAGCGCGCAGCGTAGTGGTTTGGGGGTTGCAAAGACTCCAACACCCTTAGAAGATAGGTAAACGGAAGCTGGAATTCCTAGACCTTTGTAGGCAGCGGTCAAGGAAAGTCGCAAAGATGTTTCCACGCCAGACCCCGAGCGTTTGGCTTTGCAGAAGCACAATGCTTAGACCGAATACCCGGCCACTGTGAAGCCGAAGCTAACACCGAGCTCGCGCGATCACTAAGGCCCACGTCCGCCTACAAGACAAGGTTATTTATTTGTCTTCGCTAGTCCCAGCCCGTTGTTATATTTTCCTGCCGGCCGCAGGTGTACTGTCAAACCAACAAATTCCTCCGCCCCCTGCGCCCCTCCCGCCTTCTCCCCTGCGCCCTGGGGTTTTATCCTCGACGGACATCCCTAAAAATTTGGAGATTCAATTAAATAATTCCAGTTACGCAGTGCTCCTACCGCCTGCTTATTGCAAATATTTCCTTTTTCAGGTTCTTAAAAAAAAAAAAAAAGCAAAGAGAAGAAAAGAAAGTGTCGCCTTCGCTTTCACTGCGCGCGGGGTAATTGATAGGCGCCATTGGAGGTCAGAATTTGCATAAGAATTAAGAGCAGTAAATTAATTTAATATTCCGTGCACATCTCCAATTATTCCTGGAGACCTTTGTCTTCGCGGCTGCCAGAGAGGGGATTCAGCTGCTCTTCAGCCAAACAACATCTGTGCGGTTAATAATTTGATAAACAGCTCATACAAATAGTTTCTGAATTATCTGGCAGCCCAATGACTATTCAGTTTGGAAACGTTTTGGCAGGGTCTCCCGGAGTCCTCCGAGGGCCTCAGGCGCCCGGCGAGACAAATGTCTTCTTATCTTTTAAACATCAGCAGACGACAATGTGTAAAATAAGTCATTATCATTAAGTAATAACCCCAATTCTTAAAAAAAATACACACACAACAAAAGTACCGCCTGGGTCATCAGAGTGTCAGCAGGTCATTTATTAGACACCCCCAGAGATGAAAAAACACTGGGAGTGGGGCTGAATGGAGAACAAACTGAAAGGCAAGGAAGGAAGGCTGTTTTTTTCTTTTTTAAAGGTCCTGGGTTGAAATCGAGTGACTGGACTTGTGCGTGGAAATATCTGCAAGGAAGGTTCACGGTTGCTACGGGAAGGGAACCAAGGTAGGTGGGCTACAGCAGACCAACTGTCCACTGTGCTGCTTCTTGTACCTTTCACTTTTCTCCTCATAGGCAAGCATTATTTATTCCAAAAATAAATTCATAACAATCAATTGAGTTTACTAGAAAGCAGGGGTGAGTTATTTTGGCAGGATATCGTCCTTACCTGGCTTGTCCCTATCCTCCTCCTCCTGACCACTATGCCTCCTTCCTACCTTCACCCCCAGCAAATGAACTCTCATCCTGACAGTGCAAGACACAGGCCTATGGGAAGACATGTGGAGAGGGCACACCCCCTCCCACAGTTGGCCCGATTTGGGAAGGAGCCACTTGTAGAATGGTGGATCCTGTTGTTAAAACAGACCCAGATTTAAACACTTACCTCTTGCTATCCTGTCTGTGATTCTGCTCCTTTATCTTTCTGCCACCTATAGCAGAGCCTGTTCCCGATATAATGTCTAGAAAGGAACCATTTGATCTTGAACGAGACTCAGACCACTCTAATTCTTACAGCCTGCACATTGCAGCTATTTACTACGAGCCTGTGTTTACCCTGGAATTGTCCTGCACCAACTCCAATATAACAGGATGTTCGACAAGGATCTTTATCTATCTATACATTCTCACATGTTGGATGCCTACACCTCAGCCATTCAATATTCTACTTTCTATTTTCTATACTGCTGACAATCTAAGTACTTGAAGCCACTGAAAACTACCTAGAAGTTCTGAGTAGTGTCAAAGCAGTAATATGCTAGAGCTTTGTCCTGGTACTCTAATGAGCCCTGAGTAGCACTGAGCTTTAAATACAGGCAAACCCTTCAGACTACAGGTTTAAATATACAACTTTACAATGAATACACTGCTTGCCTGGGCTCAATTGAAGAATTGCTTTTCCAGAAAACAAGTCATTGTGTCACAAGAATACCACAATAGTATTTCTACCAGGCACATTCATTTCTATTTTTAACATTTTCTTCTTGCATTTCATTAGATTTTTTTCCCCCACAGAACTATAGACACCACTGGACCTTGCAGGCTTTTTTACCCATAAAATCATCTCTGTTATTTACGATTGGGGATTTCTGTCTGCATCCTGTTATTAATTTCTGACTTTGATTCAGACTTCTCTAGTCAGTAGAGTGATTTGAAAACATTTCTTTTCTTAAATGGAACATTATCAATTCTTTTGGGAACCATTTTAATTTTAAACACCAGCACATTCAGTTTCTTAATCTGCAGCACTGGTGTTACTCATTTTTATGCACACAGCCCCATCCCCTTTGGCGGTAGTTCATTTATGCGTGATATTTATCTTTTTTACATTTGCTTGACTATTTTTCAAGGCAGTATATGGGCAGAAAATGGCTATTAAACGAGAAGGCAAGAAAGTCTGATTATATTTTGACTATGTAAGTAAAGCCCCATAACATGGAAATTTTGAGAATTTTTTAATTTTACTAATGAGCTCTCTCCAGAAAAGCCGTCTGGATACCATTAAAGTTGATGAGTTTGGAAAGATTATCCTGATAAATGCTTGGCTTTTTGGTGATTAGACACATATTTTCAACATAGTCTACTAATGGAGACTGAGGTTTGCATTTGGAGGGAGGTTTGTTCAGCATAACTGGAAATTGTTGGGAGAACAAATCCCGAGTACCATCTTACTGTGTGGAGTTCAAATCAGAGGTAGCTGCTACTCATGTTCACTTACACCAAAATACTAGAAATAGGCCAGGCACAGTGGCTCATGCCTGTAATCCTAGCACTTTGGGAGGCTGAGGAAGGAGGATTCCTTGTGACCAGGAGTTCGAGACCAGCCTGAGCAAGAAAAATAGAAAAAATTAGCCAGGCATGCTGGTACATGCCTGTAGTCGTACTTCCTTGGGAGGCGGAGGCAGGAGGATTGCTTGAGCCCAGGAGTTTGAGTTGCAGTGAGCTATGATAATGCCACTGCACCTCAGCCTGGGTGACAGAGTGAGACCCTGTGTCTTAAATAAATAAATAATAATGGGTAATGTTCAATGACTTAACACAAACCTGGTATTTTCCAACCCAACGACAAAAGATATATATTTTCTATATTGGGAAAAGTTAGAGAATGGCCAAGGCAGAATAATGATTTAAAAATTCAGCACAATCTCTATTGGGATAAAGAATTTGTTTAAAATTTTTTGAGATATAAGAACAATGCAGAGCTATTAAACAAATTCTTCCAATTAATTTGCTTTCACTGCCCTTTAAACAACAACAAAAAAGACAATTTTTACATATATGGGCAGCCTAAACTGAAATCTAGTCAAAAACTGAATTTGAATACATGTTAGCATATAAAAGTTCTGAATAGGATCCAGTTCTGAATAGGATCTGCTCTTATTTTCTTCAATTTAATATGTAAATGAGCTGTGCTAGGTGACCTTAACCTTCTAGCATCACCATCCGTGATACTAGGTTCAAAAAGAAAAAGCTTTGTCTGTCTGTGGATAACTGGAAGCCATAGAAACAAGTTCAGATTCTTCAGAGATGATGGTAAATTGTCTTTAGTCTCCATAGATGTCAGCCAGCCCACTGGTTCTCTCCTCTCCCTCTCCTGGCCAAGATTCCAATTAGATAGGTTGAGCTTCACATAACCTCAGGGATGCTCTTTACATAGTTTTGGATTATCTGGTTTGTATGTTTTTGTTTTTGTTTTGAGATAGAATCACTCTGTTGCCTGGGCTAGAGTACAGTGGCATCCATCATAGCTCAGTGCAACCTCAAACTCCTGGGCTGGAGTGATTCTCCTGCATCCCAAATAGCTGGGACTACAGACCATGCCACCATGCCCAGCTAACTTTTGTATTTTTGGTAGAGACAGGGTCTCAGGCTGGTCTCAAACTCTTGGCCTCAAGCTATCCTCCTGCCTGGGTGGTATATGTGTTTTTTAAAGCATTGCTCTGGTGTTTGGCAATAGAGTTCCTTGGAGAGGGGGTGCAGTTTTTTTTTTTAAATCTGTACCATGGGGGCAACCTGGGCTAGGAGTGACCTGGCTGGCTCTGCTTAAAAAGGAGGGTCATGGGCAATAGTGACCATGGACCACCTATGCTATTTACTTTGGCCAGAAAGTCCAATCCAGCATTCTTGTATAGACTGAGTCTTAGAGAGGTTCCAAGGACTTATTTGCTTTGTTGCTTCTGTGACGAGAGATGTACCCTGCAGAATATCAGACTCTTCAGCGTGACATTTGAGACCTGCTGTAGTCTGGCTGGAATCAAAGTGAGAGTAGTAGGAAAAAAATAGTGGGCAGAAAGGCTTATATAGTTCTACTTGTCCACTAACTAGCTGCAGGCACTTGGGTAACCACCTAATCTCTCTGTGTCAGAGACACAGGTCTGCCATCTCTCACCAATTTATTCTATTCTTGCTGGGCACATGGCTGCCCAGCTGAACTACATTTCCCAGCCTCCCTTGCAGCTACACGTGGTCTTGTGACCAAGTTTTCACCAGTGATGCACAAGCAGAAATGATGTAATTGCTATCTCATACTTGCACCTTCCCATTCCTTCTTGCTGGCTGGGAAAGATGCTAATGGGAGCCATATCCTGAGGACGATAGCAAAGCTTTGCCAATGGCCTGGGGTCCCAAGATGACTTACTGGAGCAGAGTCTGCCCTCCCACCCTAGACTATTATATGGAGAGAAAGAAATTCCTATTTTGTTTTAAAAGCTGCATATTTTGGTTCATTTTATTACAGCACCCACTCAAAATAATCTGTGTCCTGGGTTTATTTTTCTTAACTATAAAATGAGAGTATCTTCGTTTGGATTTCTTCAAAAGCAAGCAATTTACTATTGGAAGGTGATCTCAGGAAACATCAGGAGGGGGATGAGGGTGAGAGACAGAGAAGGGTAGGCAGCTAGTAAAGTGCATTATAAAGCAGGTTACCACTGTGGGAAACTGGAGGATTTAATTCTACTGAGGGATCTCTGGGAAACAGTGTGGAACACCTGCCTTACACTGAGTCCATTGAGCTGGGATAGTTATTTACCAGCTCTCAGTCATTGGCTGAGGGCTACTCTTTGTGGGCATTACTTCCCCAGCACTTCTGGACCATTGCATAAGCAGAGTGAGCTTAAAGGGCCAAAAAGAAGCTCCCAGGCAATGAAACATTGGTGGTTGGACATTGAGCTGGTACACACTGAAGTATGAGGCAAGGAGCTATTAACAAGACACTGACAGCATCTACTACAGAGGGCACTGGATGGATCATTTTGAAGACCTGCTTCCTGCGTTTACGTTTTTTGGGCCCAATTTATCAATCTATATCCTTCTAGTTGCTAATCTGAAATGCCTGATCTAGCCAGATTGGTTTACTCAATTCAGAGCTCCCCAAATACCATATGCATTCATTCTCATATTTTTAATGCTATCTTTTCATGTGAAGAGCAGTCCATTGGTCTTGTTCACCCCTTTATCCTTATTCTATCACTTATCTATTGCTGCTTAACCCATCACCCCAAAACATAGTGACTTAAAGCACAACGATTAAGTTTCTTCTCCACAATTCTGTGGGTCAGGAATTCCAGCAGGACCTCCTGCTTCTCCACAGAGGGTCAGCTGGGATTATTTATGTAAAAGTCCAAGATCCTCTCTCATCTCCCAGGGCCTGTCTTCATGGCCTCTAATCATTCTGTAGATTGGCCTGGACTTCTCTGTAGCATGGCAGCTGGTCTCCTAAAGGGAGGCAGGAGAAGCTGCTAGTCCTTTTAAGGCCTGTGCAGCCAGAAATTCCAGGATGTTACTCCCTTCTCATTCTATTGGTCAAAGCAAGCCACACCCTCAGGCCAGATTCAAGGGGAGGGGAAATAGGTTCCTCCTCTGGGTGGGAGAAGTTGCACAGAATGGGAGGAACTGAGGGTGGCCATATTTGATATGGGTAGCATGCCTGTTCAGCCCTATTTCCATTTATCTCCACTTCTGGGGCACACTCCTATCTTGCTTCACACAGGAAGCCTTTCCCACCATGCTAGTCCACCAGAGTCCTGCACACTACTCCCCCTAGCTCCTAGGGCACCTGGTATTATACAAGCTTGTCATTTTTGTCTTTAATCATTTACCATCTTGTGACGCTTTTCGTTGCTGCTTATGGTTGGCTCTTTGAGAGCAGGAAATGCAAGTTAGAGCTCCAAGAATACTATGTACAGTTTGGAGCACATGGTGGACTCTCAGTGTGCATCTGTGCAAATCCAAAGGGAAGACAGAGAAGCAAGGGCTAGGTAGAGACTGACCAGCATGCATGTGCCCTTGGGTTAAGATTAGATCAGTAAGGGATCATTTCTGGTAGATTTATCTAGAGTCATCAACCTCTTATTCTGAAAATCAAATAATTCTGAAATCCTCCCAGGCTAAGTGAGGCTTAGGTAACATAAGCATATATGTGTGGGAATGGCTGTATTTGTGACAAATGGGTCACCCGGTGACCCCTTCCCAAATCCCCACCATGATACACTGTTCCCTTGTATCCAGCAGTGCCCTCTTTTACAACACAAGTACTACCTGTTGGAGATGGAATGGAAGGAGAGGGTGTAGATTTGAATCTCTCATGTCTTAGTGCAAATTAACTGATGAGAGCAGTGTTTTTCTTTCTCTCACAGAAGGAACTGGGGCAGCATGAATGTGCTGGAAGAGTAGAAGTTGCTGATGCTGAAGGAAGGAGAATGAGGAGTCCGGGTCTCTATGGACAAGTGGCCTCCCTTCATTTCAGCCAGGTCAGTGATCCAGGAGACATTGTGAATGATGTGTTATCCTGGGCATTAGAAAATGGCCAACATTCTCAAGGACAGCAGAGAAAACAAACATGAGACAGGAGAAGATTCCAGAACCTAGGAACACATTTGTGCATGTTTGCAATCAGTGGCTGGATATTCCTCAAGTCTTTGGAAAACAGTCTCCTAAATTGTGTCTGGACCCTTAGTCATTAGGTTTCCAAAGGCAGAGTGAATTCCACAGGAAGTGAATTAAGCATGTTGCTATGTGGTAAAACAACTAAAGGAAGATCACCAGACAGTTGGGATAAGTATAAGAACCAAAGACTGACAAGACTTTCTCAGATACCTCTACTGACTAATGGGGGCATATCTACAACTCCCTGAATACATTTTCCCTGCAATGCCCACAAATTTTTTTCATTAAAAGTCCTGAATGGCCCTTTTGGATCAAAACTTCCTTTATTATATCAGTCAATGAAGGCTTGCTTCAGCCCAGCTCAGGGCTAAGGATATCAGATATGTAAAAGATGATGAGTTCAACACACTCATTATCACAACCTAGCAGCTCTTTCTACATTGATGATAAAGGTGCTTTACAGGGTCCTTGGGAATACGTAGTGGATGCTGGCTCTAGAAGAGATGGAATAGAGCATGGGCTCTGCCATGGGTCACACCTGGGTTTAAATTCTTCTTTTGTCACTAACCATGTGACCTTGAGCACACTGAAAATCTAGATGTGGGAGAAGGTTTTTAATCCATAAAGTGAGAATGGCAATACCTAAGTTACAGGGTTGTTGTAATAAGTAAATGAATGTATGCTAATTTTTAGAAAGTTCCCTAGCACAAAGTTGTATTTAATAAATGACTTTTAAAACAAGGTATTTGTTTTTTGTTTATTAGTTACCACCTGATCATTTCATCACATCCCTGTGCTTGCAGACTGTGTGTATACATTTCCCATCAACCATCAGAAAATATACATAGGCACCCGTGACTTCTAAAGATAGGGAAGAAATCCAGAAGATCTGGGATTACTGGCCATCCTGTTAATTGAAGATACTATTTTAGTGGCAATTTGGGGGACTCCTAAAGAAGATGAAGCATTAAAGCCACAACAGAGAGGATTTCTCTTTCATGGTTGAAATATCAAATGAGCTGGTTATAAAAATTGGCGGAAGCTCCTGGATGGAGTGCTCTTTTCTATCTAGAACAGTCAACCTTAAATTTCCCATTGCCTGGGCATTTCTACTGCTACATCACTACAATCTCTTATACGTTTGTAAAGAAGCTCCTTGCCTTTTAGATGACCCCTAGTTAATAAGAGTCATCCTTTTTGTCATTCTATGAGTTCCGACCACATTGAGACTTGCCCCTGAGGTTGGAATGTTGGTAAACAGTCCCTCTTGTTCCATCTTTATCCCTTGATCAAATTTTGGCATGTGCAATTGCATCCACCGAAACAAATCGAGAGTAATCCTTCCCATCATCTTCCTCTCTTCCAAAGGCTATTTGTTGGTTGATGATACTATAGAATTTGCAGTGCTTCTAAACGGTTGGTGGAGTAGATATCTCTCCATTGATTCTTTAATTAAGTTGAAGCACCCTGAGGACGGGGTCTTTATTTACTCTTTTCAGTTAGTCATTTGTCAGAAAGCCAGTACTTAGAGATTTCAGAAAGAATAAAAAGAACTTGGTATCTTTACAAAACCCCTCTCCAAAAATTGGAAAGAGGAAAAAAGGCCTGGAAAAAATTAATTTAAAGAAAAATAAATATCAAACAAATCTGGCAAATTGCTAGAAATCAATGTGCTTACAGATGTCACTGTTATAGCCTTAACAGGTTCATTGCCTGCTCCTCAAGAGGAATCCAATACACTAGACAGCAGGTGTTACAGCAGAGAAAGAGTTTAATATTGCAGGTACCATGGGAGAAGACAGGAGGAAGTACTCAAATCTGTCTTCCTGAGAATTTGGGAGAGAGGGTTTTTAAAGATAGTTTGGTAGGCAAAGGGCTAGGCAACTGGGTGTGCTGATTGGCTGGGTTCTGGGTAGAACCAAAGCATAGGGGTGTAGAAATTGTCTTCTTGTGCTGAGACAGTTCCTGGGTGTGGGTCACAAGACCAGTTGAGTCAGTGCCTTGGTATGGGCCACTGGTCTGGGTGGGTCAGCCAGTCCATGGAATACTGGGCCTGGAAGGTATCTCAAAAACTAGCCTTAAGTTTCACAAGAGTGATGTTACCTATGGGAGTAATTAAGAAAGTTAAGAATCTTTATGACCTTTAGCTATGTGACTCCTGAGTAGCAATTATAGAAAAACAAACTAGGGGACAATGGCTGGTTATATATATATTTTTAACTAGGCAAATATCTTTGCAGGGTTCAGGCCCCTACCACAGTTCCCACCTTGTGGCCCTTTATTAATTTTATAAAGGGTAGTTTCATCACCTTTCTGAAAGTAGTTAGATTCTTGAGTTGTGTTTCACTCAATGTAACACGCGCCCATTTGTCAAGGATATATACTTCTAAGAAAAGTGAAGGCAAGTTTCTTGGCATCTGCTTTGCTACATCTCAAACGAGAAAACTCATTAAAGGGCCCTTCTTGATGGCAATCGGATTGTAAATGAAATGGCCCTATTTTTAGTATTCAGTTGAGATGGCAAAAATGTTTGGCAGAGTCATTAAACCTTCTCCAAGCAATATTCATAAAAATCAACAGAAATTGTCAGTTCTCAACATCATTAAAGTTATGTCTGTAGTCACCACTGGAGAAAAATGGAAGTCAAGTTTGCATTGCAGAATGCACTCAGTTCAAAACTATGGGTTTATCTCCACTTTTGGGGGGCAGGGGGGTTTGCACAATCTCTTTACTGAGTTTTTAATCAAGTTGCTATTCCACTCTTTCTTTTATGGAGCCATAGAAGTGTCTGTAGTGAAAGATTAAAATGGTCCTGTGCAGTGGTTTGCAGTGGCTATGCCCAAATAAAATATGACAGCTCTCTCGTAGGGCCTATATGTAAGCAGAGGGAACCGATAACAAGCTGCATTAAGCTCTCTGCCATGCATACTGATTGCAAATTGTGTGGGTTATCCTGGATGCCATAAAAAAAAGGTGTGTGTGTGTGTGTGTGTGTCAAAGAGAGAGAATTTCTTTCCCCTAAATGATTATGAACCTCATGCATAACAAACAACGGAACATTGATGCTCAGATTTCCTGTAGCAGAGGTGTCACGTGCGCACGCGCGCATGCACACGCGCGCGCACACACACACACACACACACACACATTTGCACACTGACAGGCTAATGGCTACTTTCCCAAAGAGTGGTTAGAAAGAAGTAGTAAATGGGACTGTGTTGATGCCAGGAGAAGACCCGGGCAAAGATCAAGATACCCAGCAACATATCGGATAACACATAATTGGCGGGTCACAGCCAAATGAGTGTAGTCATGCATCTCCGGGCAGGCCTTTGCCGGCGATAAAGACACTTGTAAACAATTCAGTCCCAGAACATGGCAATAATATGTTGATCCGGCGTGTAATGAGGTGTTCCTGGAATCAATAAGCAGTCATGGAGAGCAGGGAGCAAGGGCAGCCGCTGTCTTTTTGATGACCTTTCCTCACCACCGAGGACCTCATCTCCCCTGAAGAGGACTTTTCTCATTTTGCAGCAAGCTCCGAGTGTCAGAACTTCCATTCGCAGCCGGCAAATGAACAGCCAGGCCCTGCATGCTAATGAAGTCCAGGCTATTTTGCACCTTTTCATCCGCACATTATGCTCTTGACTCTGGAGAAGGTGGGAATTAGGCCGGACCCCGGTGTCAGACTGCCTGATGGCTCGGCTCCGGAAAACTGGTAATTGAAGCTGATGACTGATGCGAGGGAGGCCTGAATTTGGAAATAAACAGTTTCAAGCACTGCATGTCATTTCTAGAGAGACTGCTGAGAGAATGGAAATGAGCTCCGTTTCTTGAATCTAATGCAGTTTCTCAGCAGGAAAAACACCGTCTTTTAGACAACAATGCCAGTCATTAAGATTTAAATGTTCTGGCGATAATAGAAGAACTGGCCTTCCTGTTCACAAACAGCACTTATGTAAATGCCTTTCAACACCCAGATCTTCATTTAATCCACGCCCAAGAAGATAGCTGTGTCAGAAAGCGGAACCGAATGCAATTCGGAGTCTATAAATATCGTTCATAAGGAGAGAGAGGAAAACAGTAAAATTGTTTGCCAACATATCACATGGCATTGCCTGTCAGCGCTGGAGAAAACAGCTGAAACAATGGGAGGATATTCAGAAGTCTACATAAAAACACCCAAAGCCGCGTTTTTACTGGTTATTTTTGCATCGCTGTATTTCATCCCAAATAATATACCGCCCTTTTAATGTGGAAATGGCATGAGTATTGCCTACCCTATATGCAAAGCCTCAATTTGGACAGTGAATGCTCATGTTTAATGCTGCAGTAGAAGCCCAAAACCTGGACCCCTTCACTTGGAATCTCTTAAAAGAAGCTCTTTTATTGAGTATTTAAATTTTCTCTGAACATAACTAGACTGTCATGAAATTGCAGACCAAGCACGGCAAATTGTTTTAGTCCCGTCTCCCCAGTCCGCTGAGATGAATTGGACATTGTTTGTTGTATGCAAAAACAAGGGCTTATAACCCAAACGTAGGCTTTTGCGTTTTAAGAGGCTTTAAACATCATTTTTACTAGACATCCCTCCAGCCCAGTTCTTCCTGTGCAGGTGAAATACTTTCAGAGAGAAAATTATGAGCCCAGCGAAGAGGAGAACAAGGCCACTGCTATTTATCATGGCAGGCCGGGAGTGATTCATGAATAACCATCGGTTTGCTCTTTTCTCACTTCGCCTTCCTACCAGAAGTGAGGTTTTGATATTTCAGGCCTTTTTCAATTTAATGGTGACATACAGGATTCTCACAGGCAGTCTGTGGTTTGTTAGAGACATCAAGGATATCAGCACAACTTGAGAGAAACTGAAGACGGCTTGGGTGTTATTGTCACTTCAGTTTAAAGGTAGCAAACCTATCTCACAAAGGATCAACACTGAATTATTTCAGCATTTCAAAAATATAGATAAGTAATGCATTTCTAATAGCATACTTGTGGATACTAGATAGATCAATGAATATTCAGCAATCCTTACATGAAATATATGAAACTCAACAAGAAAAAGGTTACATTTTATACACACACACACACACACACACACACACACACGCACACCTACTTCTCGGTATGACAATGTTGCTCCATTCTGACATTATTCTTGTGTCTCATGGAGTCTCCCACCGCATAATGGCTAAAAAAGAGGGAGAAACTGGGGTCACTAAAATCTGAAAATCACAAGGCTCTCTGTGCATGGGTTACACAAACACTAGGAATTCAATATTCATATAGTGATTTCTCCCATGTTCAGAGCAGCATTACTTTTTTTGAAAAGGTTTTATGTGTATTTTGCCATTGGACTCTCATGACAAGCATATGGCACAAAGATCTATTTTATTAAGATGAGAAAAAAGGGAGACTGAAATTGAAACGATGTGATTTTTCTAAGGTCAACAGCAAATACAATAGTAAAGCCAAGATCAGAACTTTCTGCTTGTAAACATTTGCCATGTTGTTCTTTTCTATAAATCCACACTCCCCTGTATAGATACTATCAATAAAGAAAGTGATACAGTGTTAGGCTACTTCTACTTTTACCTTTCCTAAGCACTGCCTCTTCTATAGCTGTTATGGGGTTGAAATTATTCTTATTTGGCAACAAGACTTGCAACTCCAATTGTTCTGAGAAGAATAGGCAGAATGTACTGGGCACAGATGGTGCCTTCTGTAGTCATAGAGTCCATTTTGTCTGGAGAGTGTTACCTGGATAAGAAGGGATGACTCAGCATAGTGTAAGGGTCAAGAGCATGGGCTTGGCTTTGGTTCAAATACTGGCGCCATCACTGTATCGGCAATAACCGAAAAGCAAGAGTGAGTTTGCTCACATAACAAGAATTCCTGGGTGCTGTAGTTCACAGCTGTAATCCTAGCACTCTGGCAGACCAAGGTGGCAGGATGGCTTGAGCTCAGGAGTTCAAGACTCCTGAGGAGTTCAAGACAGGGTCTCACTCTTGCTGAGTCCAGTGGCAAAATACACATAAAAGCTTTTCAAGAAAAAGTAATGCTGCTCTGAACATGGGAGAAATCACTATATGAATATTGAATTCCTAGTGTTTGCGTAACCCATGCACAGAGAGCCTTGTGGTTATCATTTTCAGATTTTAGTGACCCCAGTTTCTCCCTCTTTTTAAGCCATTATGCCATGGGAGACTCCATGAGGCACAAGAGTAATGTCAGAATGGAGCAAGAGTGAGAGCTTGTCTATACAAAAAAGTAGAAAAATGAGCCGGGAGTAAGCCTGTAGTCCAAGCTACTTGCAAGGCTGAGGCAGGTGGATTGCTTGAGCTCAGAAGCAGATAGTCTAGGGTGGAAGAGAGCTGGCCCCATGATGTTGTCGATGTGCCAGGTTCCTTTTATCCTTCTACTCCGCCTTTTTTAGAACCTCAATTCCATCTCAAGTTTGCCTCAGCGTCCTCTCATGGCTGTTGCAGTTCCAGTCATCTCATCTGAAGGAGAAAGAAGAAAGTGGGGGGAAGGCCAGTCACTACCTTCAAGGAACTTTGTGAGAAACGGCTCCATCCTCAACTCCTGGCTGTTACTCGTTGGCAAGAACTTAATCCTATGGGTATTTCTACCCTCAGGGAGGGCTGGGAAGTGTGGATTTGAAGCTGGACATTCTGCTTGCACCGCAGTCTGGATTCTTTTACTAAAGAAAAAGAGAAAAGATACTGTGTAATCAATTGGCACAAAGAGTTTACTGCCACAGACATTTACTAGATGTGTGAATCTAAGCCAGTTACCTAACTTCTAAGCCTTAGTTTACTCATCTGTCACCTGGGAAGAAAAATCCTCACAACTGCACTAGGCATGGGCTGTAAAGGTAAAATGAAATAGTTCCTGTAGAGTGCTCGTTGCTGTTCCTGGTCCATAAATGTTAAGGAAAGGTAACCTAAGATACGAGGCCTGAACATACACTCAGCCTTTCTGGAGATCGAGGAAATAAAAACTAAAACACCAATAAGACATCATTTTTCTCTCGCTTCCAACTGACAAAAATTAAAATGAATATTAATGCATAATGTTGGCAAGATCATGGGGAAATGGGCGCTCCCATAAACTACTAGTGAGATGTATCTGGGATGATGTTTTTGGAGGGCAATTTGGCTGCAATCCTTCTCTTTGGAATCCATTCTAGGTAAATTTTTGACAATTTATAAAAAATACCTGTCTAGCAATGGTCACTGAAGCACTGTTTGTAATAGAGAAAAAAACAAAACAAAACAAAACCTGAGCATATTCAAAATGCAAATATTTAATTGAACTGTGTCATATCCATGCCATGGGTGTCTATTCAGCTGATTAGAAGAAGGAAGATCTGTTGGCATGCAGTAAACAGGAAGAAGAAAGAGCAGGAATGCCAAGACAGTGTTATATGAAAACGAGTTGCAGATTGACATGGTGGGTATGATGTCACTTTTAAACTCACTCTCCATGCTGCCTCTAAATCTCTCTCTCTCTCTGGCTCACTCCATAGGTAGATAGATATAGTGTGGGTATGTATGAATATATAGCTACATATAAATATAAATATATATATGCAGATAGATAGATACTGTAACTGTATAGCTAGTGGTCTGAAAAGGTATGTACCAAACAAATTATGATCATCTCTGGGACTTGGAGAAGGGGAATGTCAAAGGAACTAAAAATCCTTTGGCTTTGTAATGAGTTTCCTAAATGATTTTTTAAATGTATATTGTTATTACAATATTTGTGGGAGGCAACTCTCTATAGGTCTTGTGTTTCTGTGTGTCTTGCGAGCAAAGGCACTGACAACTTTTTTGTTTCTGACTCTCTTTTCAAGGATGTTCATATAGTGAACAGCCTTGGAAGACAGAGAGAGGGTCTCCCTCTGAGGAGGGAGTAGATTTGTTTGCTGTCCAGTATAATAAAGATAATGTCTTCCTCTGGGACAATGTCTAAACAGGGTTTGCTTGTGGTTCCTTTAAAAGACTGGGGTTTCCTAAGCTAGAGTTTCTCAGCTCTGATGCAAATTCACAGTGTGTGTAGCAGCCATCAGGGCTGACCTCTGTGTCACCCCTGTGGTACTTGAAGGTCAAAGGAAACATGAAGCTCATAATTCCTGTGAATAATGAAGTCCTTTGTCTCTGACCCAGGAGTCTGGTGTCTTCTATTAGCTTCCATGAAATCAGGGCAGACTAAAATCCCACATCCTTCACAGTTCTCATAACGATAATGTAAATTTTTAGAAATACGCATACAATAAATATATCACTGATGAATCTTTGCAAAGTGGATTCACACATGTAACCAGTACCAGATCAAGAAAAATAATATTATCAGCATCACAGAAGCCTCCTGATATCCCCTTCGGTCAATACCCTCCCAAGGGTAACCACATCCCATCTAAGAACATGGATTAGTTTGGCCTGTTTTTGAACTTTACAATATGTACTCTTCTGTGTCTGGATTTTTTTATGTAACAATATGTTTATAAGATTCATATTGTTACATGTAGTTTTAGTTCATCGTAATCATTGCTGTATAGTATTCCATTGTGTCAATGACAATTTATGTATATATTCTATTGATGGACATTTGCATTGTTTCTAGTTTTGACTATGTAATTATTTTTATAAGAATATATTTATATGTTATTGTGTGACTTTTTATTATGGAATTTTCAAACATGGATGTAAATAAAAAGAATGGAAATTTAACCCCTAGACACTCATGGCCCAGCTTCAAGTATCAATTTCTGACATTTTGTTATACTTAAATTACAATTACAATTTAATAATATTTAAAAAGGAATAGGATGCCTTTATTCTCCCCTGAATTACTTTCAAGATGAAAGTATCTTGTTCTCTCCCTTATCTTGAAATCTCTACGATCTAAGAATAACACCAACTCACTTTTGTGGTGATCATATCCCATCTTGTAGCTTTAAATTCCATCCGTATCTGGTTGATACCCAGGTTTATTTCTCTAGCTGAAACCCATCTAATGAGCTTGACATCTCTGCTTGGATGTCATTTTGGATCTGGCTCCTCAGTAGCAGACCTTAGATGAGGGTTTGTGCACAATGAGCTATAAGGAGCCACTCTTAGAAGAAACTAGTACCAGGGTGGGCAAAACAGGACTGGACAGGGAAACTGAGGAAACCAAGCAAGGTGTGATATCAGGCAAAGTTCCCCGGCAGGTGGCTTCCACCTGATCCCACTGCAGATCTCAGGGTTGCTCACACTACAAACTTAGTAGTCCCGATGCAAGCAATGGGAGCTGGGCTGTTACATTCCTGCACTCATCTGTCATTGTCCAATTGCTGCTCTGCGTGAACATAAGCTCCCAGTCACCTCTAGCTTGGCAGCAGAGCACCAGGGTTCTCGCTACAGAACCTATTACACATCTCAAACTCAACATGTTCTAAACTTCTGGACTCTTCCCTCCTCCCCTGCTCATCTCCAAACTCGATCCTTCCAGTTACACAAAATACCTTGGAGATATCCACGACCCCTTTCTATTACACCCTTGTCAATACATTAGGGAATCATGTTTAGCTTTACCTTTAGATTGTATCCAGAATCTTCTCATCACCTCCACTACTACCTATCCGGTTTGAAGCCACCATCATCTCTTCCTTGAATTACTGCCAGAGCCTCTATTAGTTCGTCTCCAGGCTTCTACCTTTCTATGTCTACTCCCCACTCCCTGCTCTGCATCAATCTCTTCTCAACAAATCAGTGAGAAAAGTCCTTTCTTAATGGAAGTAATTGTATTAGTCTCATCTCCACCTTTCAGTGGATCTCCAGTTCCCTCAGAGTGAAAGTCAAAATCCTTACACAAAGGCCTTCAAGGCCATTCACAGTCTGCCCCCTCCCCTCTACCCCTCCCCGCCATCCCTCTGCCACACCACCCTTCCCTTTTGACCTTCTCTCCTACTATACTCCCTGTTACTCCCTCTTTCTCCAGATGTGCTGGTCTCCTTGCTGTCCCTTGAACACACCAGGCTTTGCACTGGCTGCTCCCTCTGTCTGGTATACTCTTCTCCAGATGATTGCATAGCTCCCTCCACGCCTCCTCCAAGTCACTTTCTCAGAGAAGTCTACTTGGACAACCATTTTAAAACTACAACCATTCTCCACCCCCCCCCATGCTTCTCATCTCTCTTTCCTGTGCAATTTGTTCACAGTGCACCCTACAATTTCCTTTATTGTTTACTATCTTTCTCCTCTCACTAGAATGGAAACTCCATGGAAATGGGAATTCTTGTGAGTTTAGTTCACTGGTTATATATATATATATATATATATATATATATATATCCCTTGGAATATTTTGGATACATGGTCTATGTTTACCAATTATTTACTGAATGAATGATCTTCTGTAGTCTGAAAGGGACATGCTTAGATTCATAGTCCAGCAGCCTTTCAAGTTGTACTCTGCAGAGACCAGTGACTGTATTAAATATATACTGTATCCAGGGAGGGCAGACAGCTCCCATCAGCTAAGGTCTGTTTCCAGGGAGGGACTCAACAGTGAGTCCTCAGGAGGCAAGATGACATCCAACCACGCAGGGAGTGTCTCAGCCCTGAAGTGGGAATCTGGGTGGTGTCACGGCATCCACTCCAGTGGCCTTTGTGCCTCTCAGGTCCACTTGCTGCATATAAATTCACCCCTTCAGGATTCTCATTGTTTTTGTCCTGGGGAAACTTGCAAGAGGAAGGTTAGTGGGGTGAACCATAGCTCCCAGTGGTGCAGCTGTCTTGGGACTCATCTTTTTCCTCCTCCACTGTCCAGTCTAGATTTCCCTCAGTCTCAGCCAGCACCTCTTCTGGTCTAGGTGGCTTCCTTGTTGGGGTGACCCAACCTTTGTCCCTGAGCCTTTGGTCTCCACACCCTTCTCTCACTGTGGCTGCCCATTCACCATCAAAATTGGGCAGGGGAGTACCCAGAGGCACTCAACGGGTCACCTAGATGCCACACACATTCCTCCCTGTCCCCCTGCATACTAGCAGCTCTGCCCTTTCCTAATGATCAGAGTCAATTGGTCCTTTCCAAGGTGGTGACTCCTCTCCTTGCTTGCTGCTTTCTTGGCATGAGGAGCCCAGTGTTGGCATTCACAGCCTAAAGTTTAATGATACATTTGCATCCTCTGGTGGAAGTGCTCTACCTCTGGGAACCAGATGTCTAAAACCACAGAAAATATTAAATAGAATTGGAGAGATAGGAAGCACAGATTTCCAAATAAATCATTTGAAGTGATGGCATGTGGGGTTACTTCTATGCTCAGCCCTTGCCTCCCAGACCCATTTATTTTGTCCACCATATAATGGTCATTGATTTAGGGTGTGTGCTATGTTGTGGGGGACAGAGCCCCATCCTTGAAAGGTATGACCTCTCAGCACTTTTGCTGTGCCTTGAGCAGGTAATTTAACTACTCCTTCAGGCTGGCAGCTTCTTCGTGGTGTTGAACAAAGTAGGACTAGTAGACCCCAAGGACATGCAACCATTGCTGCACCACCTTTGCTGTAAAGTGGGCTTAGTGTTGTTATAACAGAATACCTGAGACTGGGTAATTTGGAAAAGAAAGAGGTTTATTTAGCTCATGATTCTGGAGGCCGGGAGGTCCAAGATGGGGCAGTTATGTCTGGTCAGCTTCTGGTGAGGGCCACATGCTGCATCATGACATGGCAGAAAAGCAGAAGAGCAAGTGTGTGTGTGCAAAGAGGGAAAAACACAAGAGGCAACCTCACTTTTAACAAACCACTCTCATGGTAACGAATCCATTCCCATGAGAGGGAAAACTTATTCGCTCCTGAGAGACTGCATTAATCCCTTCGTCAGGGTGGATCCCTTATGACTCAAACACCTCTTAAAGGTCTCACCATCTCTCAACACCATTACTTGGGGACCAAGCCTCAACATGAGTTTTGGTGGGGATGAACTGTATTCAAACCAAAGCAGGGGCTTTCTGTCCAATGGGACATAATGTGGGATCTTGTGTTGGTGGATCAAATATTCTGTAAGCCCTTTAAGTGTGGTGCTGACTGAGGCCCCAAGGGCAGGACGAGCAATCTCGTGCTTGGAATATATGTTGGCTCTGGTCAAGATGAACAGCTCCTCCTTCCAGGGGGGAAGGTGTCCAATGTAATCAACCTGCTACCAAGCAACTGCTTGATCTCCTTGAGGGATGGTAAAGAATAGGACCACTGGTCCCTGTGGTGGGCTTGTTGGACATTCAGGAGCAGCACTGGCCTTGGCGAGTGAGAGCCCTACTGGGGGGCCCATGCATGGCCCTCATACCTGCCATCATGACCATTCTCTTCATACACTTATTTTTCCCACACAGGGGTGGCTGATGATAGAGGATGGCTGATGTTAACTGGCTGAATCACGTTGTCTATCTGGTTTTTTACTGTCTTTTCTGTGGTGAGTGCTTTCAACATGAGATATGAAAATCTTTACATTTCATACCCACTTCAATATGTTCATTTGCATGCCTTTATCTCAGAGTTTCTTGTTCCTCCTCTTCTAATCTTGCTCCTTCCAGGCCCCTGATCAGCCATCTAACTCATTTGCTATTGCCTGTGAATTTTTATATATTTTTTCCCTGGGCCACTTCTCTTTACCACACAGAGTGGATGATCATGCCTTGCCCTAAGACTCTGACTGTTGGGAGGGTTTTCCCCCAACACTGACTTTTAGGGCCACCCCTTAGTAGGGCTGTAGTGCAGCTACTGCCCATTTTCTGTTTCTACCTATCTATTGAGCCAATGCATCTGTGAGCTAAGGCTGGTGTTTTTCCTTCTCTGTCAGCCAGGCTCACATATGTGGCTCAGGTGTTAACCCACCTATGTGGTTCAGGTGTTAACTCAGGGTGAGGAGCTGGTGGTGGATGGGATGGGAATCTGGGCCACATGCTCTTGTAATTATTTGCCCCCTCTGGACCTTCTCATGCTCCATCCTGGATCTACCACTTCCAACTCACAAGGGATCACTGTTGGGCCTACCCCATCTTATGACTTTGTGTGTCTGATAGAACCCAGCTCATGATGGGCTATTCTGGCCATAGACTCACTTGATGCTTCATTATCAGGTACTCAAGCTTTACCTGAGCCCAGAAATCCACCTGGAGGAGTCCCCTAGCCCCAATTTTTTTTATTGTGGTATAATACACAAAACATAAAATTTACTATCTTAACCATTTTAAAGTATGTAGTTCAGTGTTATTAAGTACATTCATATGATTGCACAACCATCATCACCATCCATCTACAGAATTCTTTTCATCTTGCAAAATTGAAACTCTATGCCTATAAACAATAACTCCCCATTCTTCTCTCCCCACCAGCGCATGGCAACTACCACTGTACTTTCTGTCTCTCTGAATTTTTTTTTTTTTTTTTTTTGAGACAGAGTCTCACTCTGTTGCCCTGGCTAGAGTGAGTGCCATGGCGTCAGCCTAGCTCACAGCAACCTCAAACTCCTGGGCTCAAGCAATCCTCCTGCCTCAGCCTCCCGAGTAGCTGGGACTACAGGCATGCACCACCATGCCCGGCTAATTTTTTCTATATGTATTACTTGGGCAATTAATTTCTTCCTATTTATAGTAGAGACGGGGTCTCGCTCTTGCTCAGGCTGGTTTTGAACTCCTGACCTCGAGCAATCCGCCCGCCTCGGCCTCCCAGAGAGCTAGGATTACAGGCGTGAGCCACCGCGCCCGGCCTGTCTCTCTGAATTTGATTACTGCAGTTACCTCATAGAAGTGTAATCATACAGTATTTGCCTTTTTATTTGGTTTATTGGTTTACTGGTTTATTTCACTTAGCTTACTGTCCTCAAGATTCTTTCATGTTGTACTATGTAGCAGAATTTCTTCCTTTCTAAGGTTGAATAACAATTCCATTGTATGTATGTCTCAGTCTGTTTTGTGCTGCTATAACAACACACCTGAGACTGGGTAATTTATAAACAATACAAGTTTATTTGTCACAGTTCTGGAGACTGGGAAGTCCAAGATTGAGGGGTCACATCTGGTGAGGACCTTCTTGCTGCATCACGACAAAGGGGAAGGCATCACATTGCAAGACAGCATACACGTGAGAGGGACCAGTGAGGGCCAAACTCACTTTTGTAACAAACTCACTCTCACATAATGAAACTCCTGTGATAACAACATTAACCCATTCATGAAGGCAGAGCCCTCATGGCTTAATCACCTCTTAAAGGTTCCACTTCTCAACACTGTTGCATTGGGAATTAAAGTTTGCAACATATGAACTTTGAGGGACACATTCAAACCACGGCAATGTATAATATAAACCAAATTTGGAGGAGCAGGTTTTTAAAAAATGGTATAAAACTCTCTACTGCTGATGGGATGGATCTACTCTAGAACTCTAGGGTCTACATAGTAATTCTACTGGAATTTGATATAAACACTACTAAGCAGCTTTTCCCGCTACTAGTATTACAAGGTCTGTCCGATTGTATGACCCAAGTGCAGGCTTGACTGCTGCAGAATCTGTTCCTGCTCTGGTCCCCTTTCCAAGCTGGCAGCCTTTTGCATCACTTGGTAAGTGGGTTGGAGAAACATTTCCAAATGTGGAATATTTTCCCACCATAACCTGAATAGGCTTACCAGACATTATGTGAGAGGCAATAATTTGTTCTTTTCTTTAGAGAGGATGTCCCAGTATACCTTAGACTCTAAGAGCTTCAATTATGTGTAGGTTCTTGAATCTTCCCATTCTCTGGAACACATATTTTTACCATTTCTTGCTCATTTGGTCCTATTAATATAATGTCATGCATATGGGGACCAATGTCATGCTCTGTAGGATGTCGAATCAGTCAAGGTTTCTATGGACTATAGAGTACTTACTCCACAAGTCTAAGGGAGGGAGAGTTTACCTAGCCCTGGGGCAAGGCTGCAAATGTAGAGGGGTTGTTTTTCTCAGGTGGATACAAACTGCTTCTGGTCCTCATTCCTGAAAAGTATGGAAAAGAATACATTCTCCAAGCCAATGGCTGCATGCCATGTACCTGAAGCATGTTAGTCTGCTGTAGCAAAGGTCCCACATCTAGCACAGCAACTTCAACTGCAGCTATGACTTGGTCACATTTGCACCCCGGTGCATGAAATGAAGATATGAAGACAACCTCTCCTTCCTTTAGATCTTTAAGGGTGGCAATAATTTCTGCCATTTCTTCCAAAATATATTATTTCTGATAATATAATATCCCCCTTGACTAGGGGCAGAGGGGCCTGTTTCTGAGGTTTTCACTGGGCCTTCTCTGCTATGACAGCTCATATTCCATAGACAGAGGTACCAATATGGGGATTGTACCAACTACTATATATGTCCTTTCTGTACAATCAAGTAAGTCCATAGATCCAGTGGATCCACTGGGAGCCTGGGCCAGGGCTCTTATGCCTGGCTACCTCAGTCCAATAAGGATTTAGGGTAAGGCTTTGGTTCCCTGTGTATCTATCTGAGTCTGTTTGTACTGCTGTAATTTATAAAGAGAAGAGATTTATTTTCTCACAGTTCTAGAGGCTGGGAAGTCCAAGATCAAGGCACCAGTAGATTCCATGTCTGGTGAGGGCTGCTCTCTGCTTCCAAGATGGCACCTTCTTGCTATGTCCTCACATGGCACAAAAGATGGAAAGGCCAGGCAGCTCCCTGAAGCCTCTCTTATAAGGGCATTAATATCATTAATGAGGGTAGAGTCCTCATGATTTTTTCACATCCCCCAAAGCTCCACTTCTTAAGAACACCACAATGGGGATTAAGTTTCAACACAAATTTTGGGGAGACACAAACATTCAAATCACAGCAGTATCACTCAACATAATGTTTTTGAGATTAAGAGTGAATGCTAGCCAGCATGTTATGAGTAGCTGTAGTCCCAGCTACTCTGAAGGCTGAGATGGAAGGATCACTTGAGCTCAGGAGTACAAGATCAGCTTGGGCAACACAGTAAGAATCTATCTTTAAGAAATGAATGAAAAAAGAAAAAAAAAAAGGAAAGAAAAGAGTGAATGGTGTGGTGTGCTGCCCAGATCTCCCTTTTAAGACTGAGCCATTCATTTCTCAGTTGTTGGGAGTTCCCAGCTGAGTTCCTCTCTAGGTTGTTAGCTGAAAACAGCAGTCTTGCTCAAAGTATGTCGCTGTGATTTTTAGTTACTTTTCCCTGATGAGTAATTGCATTGAGCTCCTATTCATATGTTTATTATCCACTGGAATATTTTCTTTTGAAAGTACCTACCTGTACAAGTCTTTTGTCCTTTTAAGAATTGGGGCTGGGCACGATGGCTCATGCCTGTAATCCTAGCACTTTGGGAGGCTAAGGAGGGATAATTGCTTGAGGCCAGGAGTTTGAGAACAGCCTGAGCAAGAGCGAGACTCCATCTCTACAAAAAATAGAAAAATAAGCCAGGCAGGCTGGTGCATGCCTGTAGTCCAACTAGTTGGGAGGCTGAGGCAAGAGGATTGCTTAAGCCTAGGAGTTTGAGGTTGCAGTAAGCTATGATGACACTACTGCACTCTAGCCCAGTGGACAGAGTGAGAGACTTTATCTCACACACACACAAAAAAATTTTGTTGTTTGACTTTCTCTTCTTGATTTATGAGAGTTCTTTGTAAATTCTGTATGTGAGTCCTTTGTTAGATACATAGGTATTTTCTCCCAGTGTGTGGCTTGCTTTTTACTTTCTTTGTCTTTCTTTCTTTCTTTTTTGTTTTTGAGGCAGAGTCTTGCTATATTGGCCAAGCTGGCCTCTAACTTCAGGCTGCCATGGCTGTAGATCCTCCTGCTTCAGACTCCTGAGTGGCTGGGATTATAAGTGCACACTATTGGGCCCAGGTAGTGGTGTTTTTAAATAGATGAAAGTTTTATGTTTTCACAAAGTCAAATTTATCAGTTTTCCCTTTTATGGTCTAATTTTGTGCATTAAGAATTCTTTCCCTACTCCAAGTTCATTAAGATAGTCTTCTATCTTTTCTTGTAGGAACTTTCAAATTTAGGTCTATGATCCATCCTGAGTTATTTTTTGTGAATGGTGTGAGGTAGACGGTCAAGCTTAATTTTTCCAATACAGATTGTAAAGTGTTCTATACTATTAATATTTATTGAAAATATTTTCCTTTCCCCTTTGAGTTGTTTTGGCATCCTTGTTGAAAATTAATTGACTATATTTTTGGGTTTATTTTTCCACTCTGATCTGTTATTTTGATCTACTTGGATGTCTTTGCACCGATACCACACTTTCTTAATTAACGTAGCTTTATATGAAGTCTGGAAATCTGACAGTAGTATAAGTCCTCCCGACATTTTTTTTCTCATATTGCATAATTGTTTTTGCTAATCTAGGGCCTTTGCATTTCTACATACATTACAAAATCAACTTCTTGATTTCTTGCTGGGTTTTGATTGGAATTACATTGAAATAATAGATCAGTTTGGGGTGAATTGCCATCTTCACATTATTGAGCCTGCCACTCCATGAAAATGGCGTATCTCTCCGTTTATTCAGATCTTTAGTTTTTCTAAGCAATATTTCACAGTAGTGTAAATGTCTTGCACATATTTTGTTACATTAATTCCTAGGTATTTGATGATTATGATGCTATTGTAAGTGGCATTTAGTAATTTATTTCCAACTATTTGTTGCTGGTATGCAGAAATACAATTAATTTTGCATATTGACCTTGTATTCAACAGCTGCATTCTATCCACTCAGTTCTAGTAGATTGTAGACATCTCTGGATTTTTAACATATACAATCATGTCATCTGTGAATGAAGACAAATATATATATTTTTCTTAGGTGTTGATTCTTTTGCTTCTTGAGTTTGCCTCTTCTATTTTATGGTATTTATTTTTCTTAAATGCTTAGTGCTTTTTGAATGTCCTCTGTTTATTTTCCAAGCTTCCTATCTGTGAGTCCTATATGTTTTAAAGTAGTTTGTCTCCAGTACTTCATGGGTGAGATGCAAAAATCTAGAACAATTCCCTAGTTTTTGGCTTAGGTAATGGAGTGAAAGTAATTCAACAAAATAGCAAATGTAGAGTGAGAGCATGTCAGAGGGAAAAAGATGGAGACTTGGGATTTGGACACTCTGAATTTGAGGTGTCTATACTATTATATCAACTGTATATGTTCACCAGGCTATTGGTAGAGAACTGATACTTTGGAGAGGACAGACTGGTTTGTTAGCCATCAGCATAGATGAGGGGTTGGATACATGGGATGACGTTACCCATGAAGAGTGAAGAGAATGGAAAGATGAAAGGAGAGAGGGTTGAGCTCTGAGGAACAATCTTGAAATGTATCTATTTGATTTACTAATTAGGAAGTTGTTCAAAAGAGCAGCAGATTGAATGAAGTTATGAGTCTTCTGCAGGTTGGAGGGGAAGCATGGTGGGATGGAAAGAGGAAAAGAAAGAGAATGAGTATTTTGGATGGAGATTGGGTGGGGGTGGGGATTTCGAGGCAAATGACAGTGGGTGAGAAGCAAATGGGAGACATAAATGCAGACTGTAGACGATTCTCTCTCAGATGAAGAGATAGTGTGAAAATAATACTTGCATATAGGTTAAGAAAATCAAAGAATGCAGAAGGGCTTACAATAAAAAGCAAAATATCTTTAGCAACTTTAAACTTTTTTGATTTACTGCCTTCCAGTAGTTGTCTCCATAAGTCTAATTAACATAGCCTCCCTAGTTCTTGATTTTTTCATTTCCATATTTTCTACTGAACTTGTTATACTAGATGAGTACTTGGTTTATGTCCACCCTTTCCTCATCTTCCTCTCCCAAGTTTTGGTAGGTAGATCTTTTGTGTGTCTGCTGGTATTCTTTACCAACATTTCTTTCCCTTCTATTTTCTAATGTAAGCCACTCTGCTATGTATTGTTGCTACTACATATACAGAAAAACTTTTGCTGTACACATATAAGACCAGACACTTAGATGTCATATTTCTGGCTATAAATATTTTTTCCCCTTTTGGATCTGAATGCATTTGTCATCTTTGATTCAATCTGCATCACTTCAATTACAGGACAAAAAAAAACCAAAACAATCCACATGGGAATCCTTGTGTGTGTGAAATGGATGCCTCATCAAATATTAACGATGTACACATACATACACACACACTTGCACAAAACCAAACTCAACACCTGAGTCTTCCTTTTATCCGAGTAATAAGGGTGAGAGACTCTTTGAAATCCTCTGTGGATTCTATGTAAATGACCAAGACAGTTAGGTAGCAAATGATCTTCAAAGTAGGCAACCTTCCAGCAAATGTTTGCATTGATTTTGTTATTTCTAAAGGCTGATTGATGCCAGAAAGAACAAAGAGATAAGGCAAAAAATCATCTCTTTGATTGTTCCTCTTGTCCTGTATTTTACAATGAGGATAGAACATTGGACCAATTCTCTGGTCATTTAGGGAATTTTAGACATTCCCTGTCAGGGGCTAAGAGGGGCTGGTGGGTGAGGAAGGGCAAACAGCATCAGGGGGTCAGGTGTCCAGAAGTTCTAGCTGCTGTTTGTTAATTGTTCTTTATGAGATTTGGGGATTAAGCCACTTAAGAAAGGGTTAGAGATAACCAGCCAGTTAATATCAAACAATTTCTTTGTTTGAATTTTTAACTTTTAATCCTTTCTTCCTTCCCTCTTTTCCTCCTTTCCCTTTCCCTTTCTTTCTTTTTTCTTCCTTTCCTTTCCTTTCCTTTCCTTTCCTTTCCTTTCCTTTCCTTTCCTTTCCTTTCCTTTCCTTTCCTTTCCTTTCCCTTTCCCTTTCCCTTTCCCTTTCCCTTTCCCTTTCCCTTTCTCTTTCTCTCTCTCTCTCTCTCTTTCCCTCCCTCCCTCCCTCCCTCCCTCCCTCCCTCCCTCCCTCCCTCCCTCCCTCCCTCCCTCCCTCCCTCCTTCCTTCCTTCCTTCCTTCCTTCCTTCCTTCCTTCCTTCCTTCCTTCCTTCCTTCCTTCCTTCCTTCCTTCCTTCCTTCCTTCACAGGGTCTTGTTTCTCACTCTGTCACCCAGGCTAGAATATGGTAGTGTCATCACAGCTCACTGCAACCTCAAACTCCTGGACTTGAGTGAGCCTCCTGCCTTTGCCTCCAGAGTAGCTGGGACTACATTTACTGCAAGTCAATGTGCCAGGTATTATCTTAATTTTAGAGCAAAGGACACAAAAAAACCTGAAACTTTAATCATTTTGGCAAAAGGAATTTATATTTAGTTTATCTATTGACCCAAATTTGATGAGCAATGTGGTGCTGGAAAATCAAAGCTTAAGTCTTACCTGATGCTGTTCAATAGAAATACAGCATAAACCAGACATATCATTCTAAATTTTCTAGTAGCCACATTATAAAAAAGAAAACAGGTAAAATTAATTTTAATAATATATTTAATTTAGCCCAATATATTAAAAATATTTTCCTTTCGACACATAATCAATATAAAAATTATTGAGATATTTTACTTTTTTTCATTCTTTTTGAATTCCAGTATGTATTTTACACTTTTAGCGCATCTCAATTCAGATACTAAATTTATAATGGTTGAAATGAAATGTATCCCTACCAAAATAATAAAGTTGTCCTCAAAAAAGAAACATTTTTATACTTCTTTAGTTTTAAAATTTAAATTAATTAAAATGAAAAAACAATTAAAAATACAGCTCCTCAGTCTCACTGGCCACATATCAAGTGTTTAATAGTCACACGTGGCTGTTGGCTACCATTTTGGAGAGTGTAGCTCTCACCAAAGGACACCTTTAAGATTTTCATGCAGTCCAGTCCAAGCCTGTTGCCAGTCCTCTAGCAAGAACTTCTTGGGTTAGAGTATTTATAGTTTGTGAACACCCTGGCTGTTATAGGCTGAGTTATAGCCTCCCAAAATTCATAATTTGAAGCTCTAATCTCCAGTACATCAGAGTGTGATTGTTTTTGGAAACAGGCGCTTTAAAGAGGTAATTAAGGTAAAATAAGGTCACCTGGGTGAGCCCTAATCCTAATCTTATAAGGTCTAGTGTCCTTATGAGAAGAGGAAATACACGAAGAGATACCAGGGATGCCCTTGTACAGAGAAAAGACCATATGAAGACAGCAAGGAGGCAGCCGTCTGCAAGCCAAGGAGAGAGGCCTGAGGAGAAGCCAAATCTGCCTCTGACTTCGAACCCGCAGACTGTGAGAAATAAAATTCTGCCACTTAAGGCACCTAATCTGTGGTACTTTGTTATGGCAGCACAAGCAAACTAATGCAGTGGCCCAATATATAGAGGGATAAATAAAACTCAGATAAGCTCTTTACCATTTCAGAGATGGTCCTCCTATTTAGTCACCAGCTTTATATTCAAGTGTCCCACAAATTCTTAAAGCTCAGCTCTCTGAAAACCAATTTAAGGAAAATACAAGTCCCCGGGGTTGTTTTTTCCATAACTGGCCACGTGTGCAAGTTCTTTATTGGCTGGTTGGCCAAGATGTTGCATGTGTTTTCCATTTGGAAGGTGGGGAGTGAATGAGTCACACCTGAAAAACCACAAACAGGGCTCTGAGGTTCAAAATGAAGAGTCTGTGCCCATCAAGCAGAGCCTCTTGCCTTTGTCCATCACAGACATTGAGCCTCTTCACGATCGCCAAAGTTCGTTAATAACGTTTGTGTCTATGCTAATACAATCAGAAAATTATGCAGACCATCTATTTCTTCCTAGAGAGAACAGGGTGATCAGCCATTAGTGATTCACACTGATGAGCCTCCACTAATTGCACAGAATGTAATTAGTGATTATATAATATTTGAGCTCTTGCAACTGTCATTAATGTCCACGATTCACCAGAGATGGGCTCTGCTGAATGGAGTATGATTGCTGCATGCTAAATCTAGTTAATCCGAGGTATGTTAATCAGCAAGGATGCACTTTAGGCAGTGGTTAAAAGCACTGGTGACCTCAGGAAAAAAACCCTGCCATCCACCAAAGTCTGAATCGTGTACAATAGGGATCTCTTTCAAAGGGGACATTTAATAATTAAATGGCCTGGAAAACTTGAGGGCAAAGTTATTGGATGGTTTTAATACATTTAGATTTTTCTGTAACAGATATGGTGATCAAAATCTTGTATTGATGCTGGCATTAATTTATGATACATTTGACTACTGACTCAGGGTGTATGATATGTTAAAGGTATGATAGTTTTGTCATATGGCTAAGGAGAACTGGATTAAGAAATAGTTCTAAGAGGGAAGGTGACTATTTATGTTTGTCCAGAGCCCTATAAGAGCACAGTTTTTGAGGTTCATTTTATGGAACAAAGTTTTAGGTGCAATCACATTATAAGCTATTCTGCTTCCTGTAATAAATAAAAGTTGAGTTCTAAAATGGATTCACATGATAATACATTTCACCATGTTCTGGGTCACTGTAGATCTTCAAGACACATGTAGCAAATGTCCCATCCTGTGTACCCTCAGTCATCCAGGGTACAGGGGATAGCTACAGGAGACAGTTTTCTATATCCTGTGTACTTCTCACCCCAAGCATCTTTATCTTTCTGCTTTTCTTCCTGAGAATTCTCCAGAAACCCATGAGGTTGGTCAACCCACTTGTAGGACAACCTGCAAGTGGGAAAGGTTCAACACCTCTGGGGTGAGCTTCAACCAAAGGCGAATGGGAGTTGGTGGATAAATACTCCAGCTTCTCCTTCCCTTGGTGGGATGATTCTCAGGGTGTGGTCCACACAGCTTCTCAGAGGTTCTCATTTGCCCGTGTGGTCACCGCTCATGATGGCTGTCTTTCTTCCTGACTCCCTCTCTTGTGTTTCCTAGAGTCATGTCCCAAACAAACTACCTGCACTCAAGCCCTTGCCTCAGGGTCTATTTTGGGGGGAACTCAACTGAAATGATCATTCCTTCTTACCTTCCATCCTACCCGGTCTCTGTTGCCCTAAGAGAATGTAACCAATTGTCATGACTCCCAGTAGCTTCTTAATATGTGTGGCAAGCCCTGAGTAGTTCTCTCCTAGATATGTAGTTTTTACCAGTGAATTTACGTGAATTAAAAATCTTTTTTTTTTTTTTTTTTGAGACAGAGTCTTGCTTTGTTGTCCAGGCTAGAGTGAGTGCCGTGGCGTCAGCCTAGCTCACAGCAACCTCAAACTCCTGGGCTCGAGCGATCCTTCTGCCTCAGCCTCCCGAGTAGCTGGGACTACAGGCATGCGCCACCATGCCCGGCTAATTTTTTTTTTTATATATATATATATCAGTTGGCCAATTAATTTCTTTCTATTTATAGTAGAGACGGGGTCTCGCTCTTGCTCAGGCTGGTTTTGAACTCCTGACCTTGAGCAATTCTCCCGCCTCGGCCTCCCAGAGAGCTAGGATTACAGGCGTGAGCCACCGCGCCCGGCGAAAAGCTCAATGTACCAGGAGTGGGGTTCGAACCCACGCGGACATATGTCCATTGGATCTTAAGTCCAACGCCTTAACCACTCGGCCATCCTGGTGCAGGCTAAAAATCTTTTATACCAATCATAATTTGTGTTTCAAGTGACAGTACATGTAAACGGCTGTTTCCAATGTGGAATTTGTGCAGGTTTACACATTTCCAAGGCCTGAGTAATGTAATAGGGTCCAGTTTTTCATAAAATAATATGGTGGTCGTAGCCCCCAAGGAAAATAGCAGCTTGTGATTTATGTGATTTCCTCCTGTTTGTGTATTTTATATAAGTAATAAATACACTGGCATCTTTGCTTCGTAAGGTGCTTTCTAGTCGTTGTTTAAGCAGCTCAAAGTCCTTCAGGTATTGTTTGCCAGACACTGAGAAAAGTTCCACTAAATAATAACAATGGCAGGAACTTGTGTTGCCACTTACTCTGTGGCAGGCACTGTGTGGTAGGCTTTCTGCTACAAGAACTATTTTTTTTTTTTTTTTTTTTTGAGACAGAATCTCACTTTATTGCCCAGGCTAGAGTGAGTGCCATGGTGTCAGCCTAGCTCACAGCAACCTCAATCTTTTGGGCTCAAGCAATTCTACTGCCTCAGCCTCCCGAGTAGCTGGGACTACAGGCATGCACCACCATGCCCGGCTAATTTTTTCTCTACATATTAATTGGCCAATTAATTTCTTTCTATTTATAGTAGAGACGGGGTCTCACTCTTGCTCAGGCTGGTTTTGAACTCCTGACCTCGCGCAATCCGCCCGCCTCGACCTCCCAGAGAGCTAGGATTACAGGCGTGAGCCACAGCGCCCAGCCTACAAGAACTATTAATAGCATCATCCCCACTTACAGATGAGGAAAACGTAGCCTACGAGGGTTAAGTGATGGCTTGCCTAAGGTCATATGACCTGTATGTGCTGGAGACAAGAGTCTGTGTAGAGGCACCTTGCTTTAAAGCCTATCATTGTTTTGGGGCTGAAAATGGAATACATGAGAAAGGTTTCCTTGTGTTCCTCCTGATTCTCTTTCATTGGCATGCACTGTGTTAAGATCCAGATCACTGCAGCAGACAAGGTCCTGTCTGCCTGGGCATTCTCATGCACATTGGCTCCCCAAGGCCAGTGCCTACATCTCTTTGTCCACAGGCTGCCCTTAGGCTCTTCAACTTTGATGGTCATTGGAAGTGTCTTAGGGCATTCTTTAGCAATACCAGAATGGAGCAGGTATATACACATTGCAGCATGCTTGCCCTGGTCTAGACACGCAGAAGAGGGACTTATACTGACCCCAGAGCCCCCATTGGACTGAAGCAAAGTCACCTTCCCAGGTGATCTGCTTGATACTGCACCTGGCTTGGCCTCCTTTCTGGTTCCACTTCCCGTTCTCCCACTAGTTTTTCCTGGCATTGGATCCTAGTGAGCTACATTCACATGAACCCTCATCTCAGGGACTGCTTTTAGAGAACCCAGCCTAAGACAGAACCTATGAAAGGGTCTATCGATTTTTAGAGTCAAAGGCACTCAGAAAAGTAAACCTGCAAGATGAGCTTGAATTAGGAAGAACAAGGTTATTCATTTATACCATTAGAATATAATTGGTAACAACTTGCATGTCTCCCAGTAATGGATTAATTGAACAAATTATTGCACGTTCACACATGGAATAACATACAGCCATAAAAGAGAATGGCACAATCATGGCTCATTGCAGCCTAAACTCCTGGGCTCAGGTGATGTTCAGGCTCCTGCAGGCATGCCACCATGCCCAGATAATTTTTTAAAATTTTTCGTATAGACAGGGTCTTGCTATGTTGCCTAGGTTGGTCTCAAACTTCAGGCTTCAAGCGATCTTCTCACCTTGGCCTCCCAAAATGCTGGGATTATAGTTGTAAGCCACCACACCTAGTCTAAATAAGCATTTTCAAACCAAAATCTAGTTCTTTGAAAAGATTGGTAATATAGACCGACCTCTGACAAAGAGTGACAAAGAATGACAAAGAGCAAATAACTACAGATACACCAGGAATTTAAATAAAGAGAATATTATCATATATGAATGCTAATGAATTAAAAATCTTAGAGAAATGATTAAATTCTTATAAAAAATATAACAACCCAAAATTGATGTAAGGAGAAAGAGAGAACTTGAAAGACCAATAAATATCTAATAACTTAACATAGGCCAAAGACTTCTTTTCTCTGACACCTTATGTGGCTAGATGGTTAAGGTGAATTTAAAAAAAAAATTTCAAGGAGCATCTAGTTTCTCTATAATATTATACAAATTGTTCTAGAAACTAGCAGAAAGAATAGAAGCTACCTGATCCACCTCATGCATTATTTTGGCTATAAGACTCAATTGTGGACAATACAAAGAAAGATCATAGGCCCATTTCACTTATGAACATAGATGTAGGAATCCTAAAATAACTGATATAAAATATCAGTTAACTGAATTCAACAGTATATAAAAATATTTCAGGATCAAGTAGGATTTATCCCAGGAAAGTAACAATGGTGTATTTATCATAATAATAAAATAGACAAAATCATGAGATCTTACTTGATGCAGAGAAAGCATTTTCTTTCTATAATCTTTTTTTTCTTTTTTGAGACAGTCTTGCTCTGTTGTCCAGGCTAGAGTGCTGTGGCATCAGCCTGGCTCACAGCAACCTCACACTCCTGGGCTCAAGCAATCCTACTGCCTCAGCCTCCCAAGTAGCTGGGACTATAGGCTTGCACCACCACGCCGGTTAATTTTTCTATTTTTTTGTAGAGACAGAGTCTCGCTTTTGCTCAGGCTGGTCTCGAACTCCTGACCTCAAGCAGTCCTCTCCCCTAGGTCTCCCGGAGTGCTAGGATTACAGGCATGGGACACTGTGCCTGGCCCAGAAAAAGCCTTTGATAAGGTTCAATACCTATTTATGATAAATTTAGCAAATTGAGAACAGAAGGAAACTTCTTTTAGCTGATATAAGTTTTATACCCAAAGTTGCAGCAATCATTATACTTAATGGAAACATTTAAACTCATTTCCTTTAACATAAAGACATTGTTGAGAGAGTAAACTGGGGGATCATTAGACCAGAGGATGCCAGGTACAATTAATGCAGTACTGTCATAATAAATACATAGGGATCAATCTACCAAATGCTTAGATGAACATATCATGCTGACATTCTCATTCTTTTTGTAGAGCCTTCCAGAAAGCTGGAAGTCAAGTCTAGGTAGAAGAATGGAAGACTCCATTCCTGGAAATCTGAGCAACCCAAAAAGAAAAACCCAGTGATGCCTATATTGAAGAGTTGTCAACAAAGAAGTCACACAGATCACCTGGAAGTGAGGCTGAAGGGCTGCACGCTCCACGTCAAAACACCAAGGCACAGTGAAAAGGTCTAGCCATGTGAATCTGGAGTCCCAGAGCAGAGAGGGAGGAAATGGGACAGAGGCAATATTTGAAGAGATTGTGGCTGAGAACATTCCAAAGCTGATAAATGATATCAAGCCACAGACTGAAGAAGCACTATGAACCTCAGACAGGATGAATACAAAGAAACCATACCTGTGAATGTCATGCTAAAACTGATAAAAATTGAAGACCAAGAGAAAAATCTTAAAAATAGCTAGGGAGGGTGGTGGTGGTAGTGCTATGGAACTATGGAACTATGAAACTATCATTCCATAGTTTCTGTCGAAAAATTATAAGCTTAACTGTTGCTCCTTTGAAGGTAAACCACCGAAAGGAAATAGCTGCCAATAATTCTTGCCCAATGAAAATATCCTTAACAATGAACATAAAAAGACAATGTTTCCAGGCAAACTAAAACTAGAGGGATTTTCTTTTTTTTTTTTGTCAAAAGAACCATACTAGAAAAAAAAATCGAAGGCAGAAGGAAAATTATCCCCAAAAAAAGCACAGAAATGCAAGAAGAAATAAAGAGCACGATAAGATATTTGTGTAAAAAAATATAAATTAGTGGTTCTCAGCTGAAGTCAGTTTGCTTCCTGGGGTATGTTGGCACTGTGTGGAGACATTTTTGGTGTTCATAACCTGGGGTGGTGGTGGGGTGCTACTGGCATCTATTGGGTAGAGAGCCAGGGTGCTACCAAACATCTTACAATGCCTAGGGCAGACCCTACACAAAGAAGCACCTAACCTAAAATGCCAGTAGTGGCAAGGTTGAGAAACTGTGATCTAAATTAATATTGAATGTATAAATAAACAAAAATAATACTGCCTTATGGAGTTAAAATCCTTAATTAAAATAAAAGTCAATAATAGCATAAAAGGTCAGAGAGAATAAATGGAGTTGGTGTTCTAAATTTTTTTAATTGTCTGAAAATGGTACAATATTAATTTATAACAGATCCTGATAAATCAAGGTATATGTTGTAATCTCTAGGTCAACCACTAAAATAATCATGAAAGAATGTGTAACTTACTAACAGAGGGTAAAAATGGAATAATAAAGAAACTTATTTAATCCAAAAGAAGACAAAAAAAGGAATAAACAATAGGCAGGGCACATAAAAAACAAATATTAATGCAATGGACTTAACCCCAAATATATTACTATATACATTAAATACAAACAGACTAAATGTTTTAATTGCATATTACATTAAAAGTTTAATGCTGTGCTGCTTAAATAAGACATAGCTTTAATATTAGGACACAGAAAGTTTGAAAATAAAAATCTGGAAAAAATATATCATGCAAATACTAACAGAAAAAGAGCTGTATTAATATCAGACAAAATAGACTTTAAAAAAGAGGAATTACTAGAGAAAAGGGGAGAACATTCCATAATGATAAAATGTTTAACCCAACAGGAAGACATAAAATCCTCAATTTGTAGGCAGTTAATAACACAGCTTCAAAATATACAAAGCAATAGAAATATATGAAACTGTAATCCGAGTTATAAATTTTTAAAAACTCCTCTCAGTAAAATTCTAGATTTGGACAACAAGATTAACCAACATGACCTAAATAGCATATCTGGAATACATCAAACAAGAACTAGAGATAGACTTACTTTTCCAGTGTACTTATATGAAACATTTAACAAAAATAACTATATGCTGGGTCATAAATCAAGTTGTACTTCAAACTATTAAAAACATAGGGAGCATGTTCTCTGAGTTCAGTGGAATTGACAATTAAAAATCAATACCGAAAGATAATTAGGAAAATCTCTGTTGGAAACTAAGCAATGTTCTTCTAAATAACCCATGGGTTAAAAAAGAAATCACAATGGATGTTGGAAAATATTATGATCTGAATAACAGTGAAATATGGCATATAAAACTCATGAGAGGTAACTAAAGCTGTTCTTAGAAGGAAATTTGTAGCTCCTGATGCATACATTATAAAAGACAAGTTATGATGTAACTATCAGTCTCACAAAGTTAGGAAAAAAACATTAAATTAAACCTAAAGAAAATAGAAAGAAGGAAATAAGAAAGATAACATCAGAAATTAAGTAAATAGAAAATACATATAACAGAGAAAATCAACCCAGGAAAAATTTAGCTCAGTGAAAACAATGAATAAAATTATTAAACTTTTTGCAAGACTTATCAAGAAGAGAAAGCCACGACTTACTATCACAATGAAAATTACAAATTACAATGAAAAAGACATCACTACAGATCTCTTATATTTTAGAAAGATCATAAGAGGATGTTTTGAACAACTTACGCCAATAAGTTTGAAATTTAGATGAAGTGTACTAATTCCTTGAAAAACACAACTTACCAGACATGAAGGACACATGAACAAGTAGAAAATCTGAATAGTCATCCTAGATTTATTAAAGAAATTGCACTTGTAATTGAAAAACCTTAACATTAAACTTACATCAACTCTTTCAGAGAAAAAAGCAAAACATTTACCAATTTGTTTTATGAGGCCCGAATAATCTCGATATAAAAATTTCACAAGAGGAAGGGAAAATAATAGCACAATATCTATTATGGATATTGATGAAAGATCCCAAATTATTAGCAATTTAAGTTCTACAATATACCATGTTTCCCGGAAAATAAGACCCACCCATAAAATAGGCCCTAGCAGGATTTCTAAGCATTTGTGCAATATAAGCCCTAACATGAAAATAAGACCTAGTGATGGGTGTGGCTACGCAGTGTATCTGCACAACCCATGCATTTCATCCGGGAGAGGTAAAGAAGACGAGCAGCCCTTCTCATTTGTCCCATTGTGACAGCTACTATCCCAGAGGTGACCGGAAAGGTGTGGGCAGCCCCACTAACAAGTTCGGCTCCCCCAGTCAGGTTCCCAGCCATCCTGTGCGTGCTGCAAGCTGAGGCTTTGAGGGGAAAATAACACATCCCCTGAAAATAAGCCTTAGGGTATCTTCTTGAGGAAAAATAAATATAAGACCCTATCTTATTTTCGGGGAAACACTGTATATATAAAAAAGATAATCAAGATTAAATTGGGTTGATTCCAGGAATTCAAACTTAATCGAATATTTGAAATCAATTGTTGTCATTCATCACACTAACAAACATAAATCAAAAAAATATAAAATGGGCTGGGCACGGTGGCTCCATGCCTGTGATTCTAGCAGTCTGGGAAGCTGAGGCGGGAGGATTGCTTGAGTTAAGGAGTTGGAGACCAGCCTGAGCAAGAGTGAGACCCCGCCTCTACTAAAAATAGAAAAAGTTAGCCGGGCATGGTGACATGTGCCTTTAATCCCAGCTACTTGGGAGGCTGAGGCAGGAGGATCACTTGAACTCAGGAGTTTGAGGTTGCTGTGAGCTATAATGATGCCACTGCACTCCGCCCAAGGTGATAGAACACGACCCTGTATAAAATATATATATATAATGATTATCTCAATGAAAGCAAAAAAAAAAAAAAGTAGCAGTGAGTTAAGTTCATAACTAAAGAACTCATAGCATGCTAGGAGTACAGGGAATGCAGGAGGGCAGGTTCCTGGATGACCCTGGCAGACCCAACTCTTTCCTCTCTTGCATGCAATTAGTGGGCAGAGAATGCAACATCTTGAGATAAGTAGGAAATGTTCAGAACACTAGGCTATGTTCTCATTTCTCCTAGAACAGAATGTTCTGCAATCCTTGTGCTCAGTGAGTCTAGTGGTGTCCAGGGTATATAAACGCAGGGCACAATTCTTTGGGGTCCTTCAGTTGGTATGGTACGTGGGACATACACAGAAGAGACTCCATCTATTTGAGCAGCTTTCCTGAGCCCTGGGGAACCGTCTGGCCATGTGTTTTACACTTCTGTTTGTTTCTGCTGCCTGTGAGTGATAAAGCTGTTCTGCCCAACTTGTGTGAGTGTTCTGTCTCACCAGACTCATGCAATCAGGAGTGAATCTTAGCAGAGAACTTTCCTAATAATATACGTCTGTATAAGCCCTACCGACAACATCACAGTTAATGGTGAATTATTATAAGCTTTCCCTCTGTGAATGAGAAACAAAGAAGGATGCTGCTAGCACCTCATTTATTCAACATCATACTGATGGATCTGGCCAGTGCAAATTGGGAAGAAAAAGAAAGAAAACGTACAGTTTACAGCCATAACACCCTGAAAGTGGCTGATCCTATCTGATCTCTGAATCTAAGCAGAGCCTGGTTAGTACTTGGATGGGAGAAAACCTATGAATGTTGGGAAGGAATAGAGGAAGAAATAAAAAAAGAAGAAATAAAACAGATGACACATCTGGTGCATAGAAAAGTTAAAGCAATCTATAGATAAATAATTAGGATAAATGAATGGGCTAAACAAGGCTGCAGAATACAATAACAACAGGGCAAAATCACTTTAATTTCTATCTATTAGCAATAACGGAACATTAAACATTTTAAAACAATGCCATTTCCAATAGTATTAAAAGTTAAATATTTAGGAATAAATGTGGATGTGCAAGAGATCTACACAAAGAACTATACAACAGTGCTAAAAAATATTAATGGATTGGAAGACTCAACATTATAAAGATGCTAATTCTTTCTAAATTGTCCTATAGATTCAATGCTATCCTAGTAAAAATCAGCAGGTTTTTTTGTGTGTGTGTGTGTAGAAATTTGTAAGTTGACTATAAAATTCATATGAAAATGCAAAGGGCCAAGAGCAGCTAAGGCAATTATGAAAAAGAACAAAGTTAATAGATTTATTTAATTACTGGTGCTTTATAATATGACAAAATGGAACAGGTGCAAGATGAACAAATAGACCAGTGGAACTAATGGTTCAGACGAAGCTTGCACATATTTTATCATTTGATTTTATTGCAAAATTCCACTAAAGTGAAAGGGAGAGGATGAGCTTCTCAATAAATGATTCTACCTACACCATATAGAAAATAAATTCCAAGTGGATTGTGCATCTAAATATGAAAGGGAAACATATTTAAAAGATAGCATAGCAGAATATCTTCATGACTTTTGGAAGGCTAACATTTCTGAAATGGATTCAATAATCACTAACCATGAAAGAAAATAGTGAAAAGTCAAGCCACACAGTGGGAGAAGATATTTATAGTATTTTTGTATATACCAGACAATGATACATTGAATATGAAAAAAAAATTCCTACAAATCAGTTAGAAAAAGACAGACTACACAATTTGAAAAATGGGTAAAAGGTTTTAAAGATGTAAATAGCTGCTCAACTTCATTAATCAGCAGGGAAATGCAAATTGAAACCTCAGTGAGTTACTCCTACATACCTACCAGAATGCCTACAGGTTACAAAAGAAAAAAGACATTACTAAGGGTTGTTGAGTGTGCTGGAATTGCACACAATGAAATACCAGGGACAATCAGAACTCTCATATACTGATGGTGAGAATGCAAATGGTACAACCACTTTTGAAATCTGTGCTAATATCTACTATAGAAGAGCACATACACATCTTATGATCTAAGAGTTCCCCTCCTATGTAGCCAACAGAAGTGTGCTTATATGCTCAAGAGGATTGTACAAGAATGCTTCTAGCAGGATTATTCAAATATTCTAAACTGGAAATAACCCCAAACTCTATCAACAATAGAATGAATAAATAAATTTTGCACACACTGGAATGTAGCAATAAAAATATAATAAATATGTAATAAAAATAAAATATAATGGAATACAGGAAGGAAAATTAAGGAACCATACAGCTATTTCTACATGCAAAACCTTGGTAGAATCTCACTAATTAATGTTGAGCAAAAGAAGCCACACATACAAGAATGTACTGTACACTGTATATTTCTGTGTATATAAAGCTAATAAATAATCAAAACTAATCTATGGTGATAAAGGGTACACTAGTGCTTACCTCTGTGGGGGATTAAACATGGGGAGGAGCATCAGGGAAATTTACCTGGCTTTGATAATGTACTATTTCTTCACTTGGGTGATAATTAGGCAAGTGTATTTAATTTTTAAAAATTCATTAAACTACATACATGATTTATTCCTTTTTCTACATAATGTTCTTTTTCAATAAAAAGTTTTTTTAAAAAAAGAATATTTGGAAATTTTCAAACATTAAAAACATGATAGCAGAAATAAAATCCTTAGTAAAAGGCTCGGAAAATAAAATTGAGGAAATATCCTAGAATCTAGATCAAGGAAATGGGAAATAGTAGAAAAAGAAAATTAGAGAACCAGTTCAGAGATTCAACTTCCAAACAATGCAATTCTAGAAACAAATGGAAGGAAAAAATAATTGAAATAATTTAAGAAAAAAAATCCCAGAACTGAAGGAGTTACCAAATTGAATGTTTCTACCAGTTATGAGCCCAGTGGAATTTCATCACAGTGAAGTACCAGGGACAAAGAGAAGCTCCCAGAGAATGAAAACTAGGTTTCGTGCAAATGATTGGGAATCAAAGTGGCTTAAGAAGCAAATATCAGGAACAAAATGACAATGGAGTAATGCTTTTGAAATTTTAAAGAAAAATGATTTCCAACCTAGCAGTGAAACTAGCAAATAAGCATGAAGGTAGAATAAAGAAGTATCAATAAAGGAAATTTTCTTTCCATATAACCTTTCCGAAAACAGCTACTGGAGGATGTGCTCCACTAAAATTAGGGCCTAAACAAATAAAGAAGACACAGGATCCTGGAAACAAGGGAGATCATTGTAAGAGGAAGTCTCCAGGATGGAGAACAAAGACCCCACCCAGTGTGATAGCTATGCAGCAAGCACAGGGAGCAACTAGTATAGATAGATCACAATGACTCAAGAGTCAACTTGGTAACAGCAGCATCAATATATTCACTGTCATTGTATAATTGTTTTGTGTGTAATGTGAAGATAGAACATCTAGGAGAGGCTGCCCCCAATTTGTATAAGCCCTTGGTCATATTGACCATATGCTGAAGAATCTCCTGCCCTCTGGTCCATAATCTGGAGCCTGGATTGGCTGATGGCACTCATTTGAGCTCACAGAAATCTTCTGCTTGGATCTGCTCATGAAAGACTAAGGTAAGGTATCGTGAGTCTATAAATAGAAAATGCAGAATGCCCCATGCTCACTGACCATACTGGTCCCATTGAAGTCCTTTTAGGCACTTGACTGTGCTAAGCTCCAAGTTTTTCAAGTTTGTATTCAAAGTCTTGCCCTTTTGATTTCTTATTTTTTTAATTTATTTTTATTTTTATATATTTTATTTTCTTTTTTCTGTTTTTCTTTTATTTGAAAGCAAAGGATAAGTCTTCAGACAGACCTTTTGATTTCTTAAAAGGGGCTCCTGTAAACTGTGTAGATAGGTGATGACAAACTATATCCCAGGGAATATCTTCAGTTGATTTTCTCTTAGAAGCCTTTAATGGTAATACTGTACTTTTTCTTTATTCAGTGAAATTTATACTTCTTACCTGATTAGAAAATGTGGCAATGTATTGTTTAGGAACACATGGTTAGGTGTTAGATGTATTTAAGCAAAAGAAAAATCAAAACAAAAAATGATTGCTATAGAAGCTCTGGTGTTGGTTGTCCCTGGGGAGAGACGAGGAAGGGAGGATAGGATAGTAAGATATGAGAATTGTGCCCCATTGTTTCTGTTTCTTAATCTGAATGATAGGTACATGAATGTTTATTATTCTTTAAACTGTATGTTTTAAGCTTTCTATTTATATTATACATTTTGTAATAAAGTGTTATTTTAAAAAAGAGATCTGTCAATGCCTGTTATCATAAAAAGATGAGAACCATCAGGAAATACACAACTTTAAAATAGTTTTACCAACCAACCAACTAATAAAGAGTGAGCCTGAATTTGATCAACCTGTATATCACACTATAATTCTTTTTCCAGAAAATATGTAGGACAGAGGAATATCGAGACCCCACAGTGGAGATGAACTCAGCAAAATCCAGATTATGTGAAGCCATTTGGGCCAATCAACCTACTTTCTTCAAAAAATAAATTGCAAAGAAAAAAAAGGAGTATACAATAAAATAGATCTAAAATACATGATAATCAAATGAAATATATGGGTTTTATTTGTTTCCATATTTAAAGAAACAACTAGAAATTTGAATACCACATGGTTATTTGATGATATTATGGAATAATTGATTTTTGTGAGTGACATGGTGAATTCGAAAGTCAGATTCTAAGTTCGATTTATTTAAATTCTTTTTTTCTAATCTCTCAGAAAAAAAGTTGCCTCACAAAGTTTTATATATCCAAGTGTAAGAAGTGCATCAAAGGCTGGGCTAAGTCATAAAACACCTTCAATTTTCAAGAATTTATATTGGAATTTGGCTAAGTCAACTTTATTCTCCTTGATAGCAATCTTGCAAAATGATTGAAAAGTGTTGCCTTTTTATATTTTGAAAATCTGCTCAGAACGAAGAAAAATCCTGTTTAGAAGATTTTATAACAAGTTAAAAATTCTGTTTGTGAGAGTGCAAGTGTGGGAGATTTGGGTAATAAATATATTTGCTTGACAATGGATGTGTTTCCAAACACAAACTTTTAAAAACACTTCATTATAGCATGTATTTCTTTATAAAAGCAGTTACTTTTTTTTACTCCTTGACAAGTAAAGGGCACTTTCATTCTTTTTTACCCTAAAGTAACAGCTTATATGTTCATTTATTTATTTGGAAAATATGTGTGAGGCCACATACTGGTGACACCACTTGTTATCACAGAAAAGCCCAGGAATTTGGAACCCTTTTAGTTTCTTTGTTGTTTTAGGTAAACTGTCCAAAGGAGAGACTGTGTGGTCCAGAGAATTTTTATGGTCATTCCCACACTCATTACAAAATATGATAAAGGTTTAATCATATTTAGCAAGTCTTGTTTTTGTAAATTTAACCCCGTAGGTGACATTTTGTTGCAGTTTGCTTTTTTCCTTCAATATCTTGCCACACTACTTGCTAAAAATGTTACAGTAAATGTATTTTAAGTGTTATGCTTTCTTTGTTAACTTTACTGTAATTCTTTCTTTAAAAAAAAAATTCAGCCATTCCCCCACTAGTGATTACACTTACAGATTTCCAAACATGTTTTCAGGCATTTACTATTGAGAATATAATGGCTTAATGGCTCATAAAAAATGGCCCTTGGTGTTCTTCGTTGTTGAAATTGCATCTAGCAAACACCTCAAAGCAAGGCATGTTGGAAATATCTGTACTTTCATTCAATTCTTTGACAAACCTCTGTAAAGCATAATTTTTTCTAATGTGTGTATCTTTAAATCTTTAGCATTGTTTGCCACTCATTCCCAACAGTTTTGCTAATACAAGAAGGCATTTCAACTTGCCGCCCTATTGTTCTCTATTATTACGGCCATTTTTACTGTGGCATGAACAAAAGGGTTTACCCAGTGGTAGGTAGCCTTTTTTGTTTTTCTTTATTTAAACACTTCAATATTTGTCAGCAAACTGTGTGAAACTTTGATAAAATATGGGATTGAGTCTCTTCACAACTTTAAACATTGCTGAAAAATCTTGTAGGCATTTGTTTCTACACATCAAATGCTTCCTCCATGCACGTCTTGGTTGTCACCATGACTTTGTCTTACCTCCAGCTAACATCTTCGAACCACAACATATGTATAGAATTCATTTTCGATGACAATGGTTATATATGCTTATTACAAGTAGTCTTCTTTGTAAGGTCAATATTTTTGGCTGACTTCTTCTTATACTGATTAGATCATTATAATTTTTACCTTGTAATCAGGCTAATGGGAGGTAATGGAATGGAAGAAACAATTCTACCATTATTTTTTCTTCGTTTGTGCTTGTGGGATTAGGATTATCTTCAATCCATGATTTCTTGGCTAGAATATTTTAAAGCCAACTTTCCCAAATTAGGAGAGTTAATTTAGTTAAAGCTGGATTTATATAATCAGGACATTCATTTAATGGGGCTCACAAAAATCACCAAGTGAGTGTGCCACTCAACAATTTGGAGTGGTGGAATTTCCACGCTTCCTTGGAGGAACCTCAGGTACCAATAACGCGAGACTTTGACACACAGACCCAGGAAGGTACCAGCGTCAATCAGTATAAAATATTTCAATAAAGGTTAAGCAGTTTTCACCATTTTTATATAAAAACTTTACAAATAGGAGTCCCAGTATCTTCTTTCTTATCCAATGGATTGTCATGCACACCCCATTTGGAGACCCTGGCTTAAGGTTGTGTGTGTGTGCATGTGTGTGTATGTGTGTGTATCTGTGTAGCAACAGAAGTTAATATTTATGGACTACCTTCCAGTGTCAAGCACTGTGTTATGTGAGTTCCTCAATAATGTAACAGCAGGTCACATCTATGTATTATGGGTGTCACCAGGCTAAGCTCTGTGCACACAGACCTTGCAGCAACCCTATGAGTTAGGTATAATTACTTACCTGTTGCGTAGGTGAGAGAGGGTAGATTGTCCCTTGGTTCATCTGGAGAATTGCTCTGGGGAAAGTCAATACCCGGAAACACACAAGCTTGCTCACACCCAAGAACCCAGCCTCAACATCTTCACTTTTGATCCTTTTGATTTTTAACTATTAAAATTCTTTAGATTTTTAACTACTACTTTTTAAAAGTAATGGGCCTCCTTGTACAATATGAAATCTCTCACCTGTGTCCAAGTTTGGTAACCTAAAGGGCAGGAGCCCAGCTGTCCTTAGCATAGTTATGTCATTAGTGTTTAATAGAGCGTGTGGCAGAGTAGTCATGCAAATCTTTGTTGAATGAATGAATGAATTGAAAGTTTCTCGACAACAGTAAACATAAAAGCCTCTGGACAACAGTAAACATAAAAGCCTATCTAAAATATACATTAATTTTGATCTTTTGCTGTGTCTATTTTATAAGAATCCTTTAACATTTTTGTCAATTAAAAAAATCTTTGTGTGACCTCGAAAATGATAGTATCCTTCTTTATATGTTGCAAATTTTACTTTATGTTGCCTTGAAGGAGGCTTGCTTTCATAACTTTGCAACTTCCAAACAGGTGATTACAATACCAACTGAAGCACCAGGCTTCCTGGAAAATTAAATCTCAGTTTTAGGATATATATTAATTGTACAGACATCAGCAAACAATTGGTTAACTATTGAGAATTCTGAATATTTTCCTAAGGGTTTTCATTTAGGTTTTTGTTTGTTTGTTTTAGTTTTTTTTTTTTTTTTTGAGACAGGGTCTTGCTCTGTTGCCTGGGCTAGATGCAGTGGTGCCATCATACATCACTGCAACCTCAAACTTCTGGGCTCAAGTGATCTTCCTGCCTCAGACTCCCGAGTAGCTGGAACTATAAGTGTGCACCACCACACCCAGCTAATTTTTCTATTTTTTTGTAGAGGTGGGGTCTTGCTATGTTGCCCTGGCTGGTTTCAAACTCCTGGCCTCAAGCAATCCTCCTGCCTCAGCCTCCTAAAGCACAGGGATTACAGGCGTGAGCCACCATACCCATCCTTATTTAGTGTGTTTATGAAAGGCTTTGCAAAAACATCCCCAAATTTTTCTGAAATGGGGCTTAGCTTATTTTTCTTCCCTCACTCTAAAATGCAACATAATGGGACTGCAAACTAATACAACCTCAAAGTATGGAGATACCTCAAAAAACTAAAAGTGGACCTACCATTTGAGCCATAAATCCCACTAGATATTTACCCAAAGGAAAAAAAGTCATTTTATAAAAAATACACCTGCACTCAAATGTTTATAGCAGCACAATTCACAATTGCAAAGAAGTGGAATCAACCCAAGTGCTCATCAATACATGAATGGATTAATAAAATGTGTTATATGTATACCATGGAACACTACTCAGCCGTAAAAAAATGGTGAACTAATACCTTCTGTAACAACCCGGATGGAACTAGAGGTCATTCTTCTAAGCGAAGTATCGCAAGAATGGAAAAACAAACACCACGTGTACTCACCATTAAATTGGAACTAATTGATCAGCACCCATATGCACATATGGTAGTAAAACTCAATGGAAACCAAGCAGGTAGGAGGGAGGAGAAGGAGACAGGTAAATTTACACCTAACAGGTACAGTGCATGCTACGTTGATAATGGGCACACTTATAACTTTGACTCAAATGGCACAAAACCAAATCATGTAATCAAAACATTTGTACCCCTGTAATATTCTGAAAAAAAAAATGCAACATCATTGGCTCATTCCTAGAGATTTTCTACCAGTTGGCCTGAGAGGCTGTTAATTTCAGCAACATATCATGCTTGTCTACCAAATTGAGTTGACTTAAATGATTGAAACTTACTCAAGAAATATTATGTATAGTAAAAGTTTTTAAGGGGTTCCTTCCAAAATGAGCCGAGACCCCAAGGATTAGTTTGTGGTATGCACATGCTCTAGTTCTTTGAGTTCTCCTTGTCTTCTGAAAAAGAGATCCTGTACGAAGCCACCTAGTAGAATCACAGAGGGCTCCGTTACAGGACCCCTCCAGCTGCAGTACCTATTCGTTTTTAAATTAGATGGATCTCTAGGGAGATTTTTCTCTCAGCTGGCCTAGATTTATACTACGTATGAGCTATAGCTAAATCTAAAACTGTGACTTCCCTGATAACAAGCAGGAAAAAAACCTTTTTGGTGTGGCATCTTTAGGGATGGAGGAATGTCCGTACAACATGGGGACGAAGGTGTTAAAATCCATCAGACTGGATTAAGGGTTTCCTAGCCAGGGAGCTCTGCCAGCGAGAATCTTTCCTTTGTCTCAGCATGCCCCCAGCTGGCAGCAGGAGCTCACAATTTGCTTTCAAATATCTTGGCCTGGCCATAGGATCTGGTGTTTAAAAGGAAAAGGGGTACATGAAGATTTCCCCAGCCTGCAACACTCTGGGCAAATAATAGTCTTTGCGGGGTGATCTTTAGCTGTCGCAACACGCGAGGATTAACTATTCAAATAAAGTTCCTTCTCTGTTTGAGAACAAGCAATTCATTCAAGCACAGTTGATCTGCTCCGGGCTGTAGTCTTTTGCATTTTTGCATCAACATTTTCCCACTCTTTCCATCCCTCCCCCAATCTCTGGGATGACAGAGGAAGGAACATAAATTATGGTCCGGGTCGCAGGGCTGCTCTGTCATAATCGGAATGGTAGCCTACCCTGAAGGGGACCTGCAGACAATGCACCCCCCCAACCCCCCCACCTCCCATCCCTGCAACCCTACCATTCAGCTTCCTGCATCTCTGTCTGAGGATGCTGTCTGGGACTGTGTTCAGCCAAGGATCAGACCAGAAGTGCCAGGGTGTTTACACCCCAGGAGTGACCCTCAATCAGTGAGAGGTGGGAATTAGTGGAAAAAAATCCCAGTGTCCTCACATCTCAGAGGGACAATTCCTCACAGCCTCTCAGAGGGTCCTGGGGGATTGGGCCGAGGGTGGCCTTGGCAGTAACCGGCTCGCTAATGCACACTGGGTTCCCTCCTGCCTGGCTTCCATCACTTCCTCACAGGGCTTCCTGAGATCAGCTCCCAAACAAACCACCTGAACACAAATCCTTATCTCAGGGCCTGCTTTGTGGGGAACCCATGCTAGTCGGGCAGCCAGTATCACTGGTGGAAGATGCAACTGGGGAAGAAAGATAGCCTTGTCTGTAGCACCTACTCAGGTGCACCTACCCAGGGCTTGGGGTTGTTTGCAACCTCCCTCTTCGTTTTAATTTGGTGCTTGTCTCTTGTTGACAACCAGCACAGTCACAGCAGGACAGTCTCTGGCAGGCCACTAAATGCATGCACATGGTGCCCACTCATGGGAGTGACCAGTGGAGGCTGAAATCCAGCCCTGCCAGGCTTGTCCTCTTCCCGGGGGACTCTATCTCTCAGAGATAACCACCTCCAAAGAACTCATTGACCAAAAAGTCATGGAAAACTTTGTGGGAGCAAGGTCTCTTCTTGCTACGATAATACAAGAAGAGTTGCAATTACAGATGTGTGTTTGATTTTGATTAAATTGATTTGTATAAACTCATTCACATGTTATTAAAAATAAATAATGTATATAAGCCACTGTGCAGTTTTTACTAAAACTAAACTTATGTATAGCACTTATGTATTTCACCTTCAGGCATGGATTCAAGAGAAAAAATTGGATGTGTCTACAAAAAATATAAGACATGTTAAGATTCATACTTTGCCATTTCAAAACTTACTATTAATACAAAGTAACAGTAATCAAAACACTGTAATATTGGCACAAAGGCAGGCATATAGATGAATGGAATAGAATTGAGAGTCCAGATATAAAGTCATGTGCCCATGGTCAACAAGGGTGGCAAGACCATTCAGTGGGGAAGAATATCTTTTCAACAAATGGTGCAGGGACAAATAGAGAACCATATTCATAAGGCTGAAATTAGACCTTATCTCACACAATATACAAAAATCAACTCAAAATGGACCAAAGACCTAAATGTAAGAGCTAAAACTATAAAACTCTTAGAAGAAATATGACACCAAAAGCACAAACAACAGAAGAAAAAATAGATACATTGAACATCATCAAAATTAAAAACTTTTATTCCTCAGAGGAACACTCTCATGAGAGTAAAAAGACACACCATGGAAGGAGAAAATAATTGCAAATTATATAGCTGATAAAGAGCTTGTATCTAAAATATACAAACAATACCTACAACCCAACAATAAAAAGACAAACAACCCAATTAAGTAACAGGCAAAGGATCTGCACAGACATTTTTCTAAAGAAGCTATATGGATGATCAATAAACACAGGAAAAGACACCTGACATGATTAGCTGTCAGGGAAATGTGAATGAGAGACACAGTGAGATACTACTTCACAGCCAGTAGTATTACTAGAATCAAAAAGACAAAAGATACCAAGTGTTGGTGAGGATGTGGAGAACTTGGAACCCGCATACACCGCTGGTAGAAATGGAAAATGATGCCTCCACTTTGGAAAACAGTCTGGCAATTTCTGAAAAGTTAACACAGAATTACCATAAGCCCAGCAATTATACTCCTAGCTATGTGCCCAAGAGAAATGAAAATGTGTACATATGTCTACACAAAAACTTGTACCCAAATGTTCATAGACGCATTATTCAGACTAGCCCCAAACTGGAAATAATCCACATGTCCATTAACTGATGAGTGACTAAACAAAATGTGGTATATCCATGCAACAGAGCGTTATTTGGGCATGAAAAGAATGAAGCATTGATACATGCCACAACTCTCATGTAGCTCTTGACAACATCAAGCTAAGTAAAAGAAGCCAGACATGAAAGACCACACACTGTACATAATTCCCTTTACGTGAAATGTCCAGAATGGGCAAATCCATAGAGACAAAAAGTAGATTAGTTGTTACTTAGGGATGGTGGGGATGAAAGGTGTGGAGGAAGAGGATGGTGATAGCTAAGGGTACAAGTTTTCTTTTTGAGGTGACAAAAACATTCTAAAATTGACTGTGGTGATGTTTGTATATATCTATGAATATACTAAAAACCATTGAATTTGTACTTTATCTATTTTTTTATTTCAGAATATTGCCGGGGTACAAATGTTTTGGTTACATGTATTCCTTTTGCACTGCTTGAGTCAAAGTTAAAAGTGTGACCATCACCCAGATAGTGTACATCATACCCGTTAGGTGTGATTTCACCCATCCCCTCCTCCTCTCACCTCCTGCTTGATTTCTGTTGAGTTTTACTTCCATCTGTGCACATGAGTTCTTGTCGGTTAGTTCCAATTTAATAGTGAGTACATGTATTTGTTTTTCCATTCTTACAATACTTCACTTAGGAGAATGGTCTCCAGTTCCATCCAGATTGTGACAAAAGGTATTAATTCATCATTTTTTTAAATGGCTGAGTAGTACCCCATGGTATACATATACAACATTTTATTAGTCCACTCATGAATCGATGAGCATTTGGGGCATTTGGGTTGATTCCACATCTTGTGATTGTGAATTGTGTTGCAATAAACATTTGGATGTAGGTGTCTTTTTGATCTAATGACTTTTTTTTTTTCTTTTGGGTAAATACTCAGAGGTAGGATTGCTGGATCAAATGGTTGTTTTACTTTTAGTTATTTGAGGAATCTCCATAGTATTTTCCATTTAAGTTGAACTAGTTTGCAGTCCCACCAACATTGTATAAGTATTCCTATCTCTCTGCATCCACACCAGCATTGATTGTTTTAGGATTTTTTGATAAAAAACATTCTCACTGGGGTTAGGTGACATCTGATTATGGTTTTGATTTGCATTTCCCTGATGATTAGTAATGTTGAACATTTTTTCACATGTTTGTTGGCCATTAGTCTTTCTTCTTTTGAAAATCTTCTGTTCATGTCTTTTGCTCACTAATTGTATGGCATGTGAACTATATCTCAATAAGATTGGTACAAAAAAAGAGAACATGCATAACAGCTTTATTTGTAATAGAAACATATTGGAAACCAGCTAAATGCTCATCAACAATACAATAGATAAATATTAATAAATTGTGCCATATGATTCAAAGGGCTTTTACAGCGATAAGAGAGAACAAATGATTGTTACCTGGCATGGCATGGATGAACCTCCCATGCAGTCTAATGGGAGGAGAGAGCCACTCACATAAAGGTGCATAGTGTACGAGCCCATGGATATGAATGTAGCAGGTGTTCTGGTGAATCATCCAGCCCCTCTCCACTTTTTGGATTGAAGCACTTGTTGCCCCAAGGGCCTGGAGTCTCCCTTCTGCTGTTGCCCTGGCTGAAGACAGCCACCTTGCTCAAGGTCACAGCCCATTCTGGGAGAAAGTCCACATTCAAAGATAGATCAGTGTAGGTTAAAAAGTCTGCCCCTTGCTCCAATGTGGGGCCACTCTGCAGGGCCATCCCAGCCTGGAGGTTCCTGTGGGATCGCCCAAGGCCTTGGGACTGCATCCATTCCAGTTTCTATCTCCTTCATTCACACTGTCACAGGTGTTAATACCAAGAGCACATCCCAAAAAGTTTCCAACAAGTGAATCCCTCTGCATCACCTTCTGCCTCCTGGTGAATTGACCTGTGACAATGAAGTTCAAGATCAAGTAAAACTAATTGATGATGGCATTCAGAATAGCGATTTCCTGGGGACAAGGGGTCAGGGGTGTGTGGTTATTGTCTGTATCCAGACACCATGACCCTTCATCTTTGCCCCTCACGGGGCTGCCCTGCCTGGTCTGTCCATCACCTGCTCTGAGTGCAGCTGTGTAGGCAACACCCTTGACATCCCCAGGCTGGGCGGGCCTTAGCACCCACTCACCCTGCAGATGGCTCTGACCCCTCCGAGCCACGAGTCTGTGAGCACGGCTCCAAAGGCGATTTGCTCATCTGTAAAATGAAGGAGTCAAACACAATGGCTCCTTTTGATGTAGCTTTATTGTTTTTTTGCAAAAGATTATATACTTGTTATGAAAAAAGCTAACTGTACAGAAAAGCATAAAGAGGAGAATAAAGACTCTTGCCTCCCAGAGATGACTGCTGTCAGCAGTTTGGCAAATATCCTTCCTGACACTTCTCTACGTGGGTTGCATACCTCCTGTGGCCTCTTCATAGCTCCTTGGCCCGCCTTTTTATCCCAGCTGTTGCCACAGCCACCAGCCATGCAGGTAGGTGTACCACCAGCTCCCCTGCCTACCTCTTGCTCTCTGCCTCGGCCCCCCCTGCCACTGCAGGATGGAGCACCCACGGCCATTCTGGAGCAGGAGGTCGCTGGACACGGAAGGGAGTGAACACCCCGTGGGGCAGCTCTTGGCCAATGGGGCCTGGATCTATTGGATAAAAATGCTCCTCTCCTGTTCCTCAAGTGGATGATTCCGAGGCTGTCTACACAGCCCCCCCAGAGAGTCCCAAACAGGCCTGCACCCATATGTCCACTGTGTGATTGTCCCTGGGCTGGCTTTCTCTCTCTTCTTGTCTCTTTCCTCTCCAACCCCAGCCCTCTGCTCCTGTTCCTGTGATCACTTTCCAAAATAAACTGCCCACACGCAAACCCTCATCTCAGCCTGATCTGGGGAGGGGGAACCGCATACACTAAGACTGTGGGTGTGTCTAAATAAATTGATAGATCAATAAATGTAAAATAAAGCAACTATGCTAGTCATATGATTCTATAGCCTGAATTTACATTTTCTATACCAGTATATATATACATCTCTATATCCTGATTTTTGCAATCTGTGTAGTATTTTATTGTGGTTCATACCATGATTTAGCTAATTTATTAGGTGGTTTCTAGGTTTTTGTCCTCTCACCCAGGATTCCACCCTTGAATGAGAATGAGGAGGATAATTTCTAAAGCATCGTCTAGTAGGAACTAACCAGCCTGTGCAGAGTAGGGCTCAAAAATTCCACTCTGGTTGCTGGAAATGTTATTTCTACCTCCCCAGTTAATGCTGTGCAAAGCTACGATCCTTGTCTGGGGTCTGGCCTCAGCCTGGTGGGGAGCTCTGGAGTGTGAACTGCACTGTGGAGTTTCTGTGCTTGGGGCACAGAAGGACCCTGTAACATACAGTCACCGCAGTCTGGCTGCCCATGGGATGGGCTCACCACCTCTGGGTGCAGGCAATTCTCCAGAAAGGGGGGGCAGTGGATATCTGTGAGCAGCCAACGCTCCCAGCAGCTGGGGGACAGTGTGTGGCCCGGCAGCCCAGCTCCGGGCAGGGCGCTGAGAGCGCGCACTGTAGTCCTGTCCGGGAATTGCGTGGCACGTTGTTTCCACAACATGTGGATCGCCAATTTTCAACTCACACTTCTGCTATATACTCAGTTGGGCTGCCTTGCTCCCTCCATTTCCAAATGCTCTGAAGAAGATGTATTAGAATAAATTTCAATTAAGTGACAGCAAAATCAGCCCTTATGACAAAATGCACCATTAGGCACATCATGTAACTAACAGTCCTTAACGAGCCACAGTCTCTCAAAGCTCCATAAAAACCAGTTCCCAAGGTCACACGAGGTCCCGGAGGACTATGGCAATTTGTCTCACTTCCCAGTTTCTCGGGAGTGGGAGGGGGCTGCCCCAGCGAGTCTCTTCCTGTCCCACAACGTGCCTTTTGTGCCGCCTTCGTTCCCGTCTGCTCACCCCTGCCCTCTCGTGGGTCCTCTGGTGGACATCAGTATAGTTGCCCCATGGGCTCTCCGAGCAGCTCACCGGGTGGCTCTAACCTGCTACCCTGACCAACCCACTCTCTTGCCTCAGTTTCCCTCCCACGTCATGCATCAGAGCTCATGGGTTTGCACCATTGTGAGTGAGCTTGGAGAGAGACTTGTCAGAGCAGTGTGCTCTCAGTTCTCCTGGTTGAGGAGCAGCAAGTATTGAGAGAAACCCCTGCAAACCCTCCTGATCCCACATCTTCACCTTTCTGGGGTGACTGCACAGGAGGAGGAATAGCAGTGCTGACCTCATTAGGTGGACACGAGGCTTCAGGGAGCTGACGTGTGCAAGATGCCCAGAACAGCACCTGGTTCGCAGTAGGGACTTAATAAATGTGTGCTATTATTGGCCTAAGATCACCCAACCGCTACACCTTCCTGCCTCTTATCAAGTTTCATGGCAAAAATTGATTTTTTCCCATTTCCTGTGTTTATATTGAATTAAAAGTGTTTGACTTGACAAAAGTCGGTCTTGATGAGTGCTGGAATAAGTCTATCTTGGTGCTGATACCAGCAGGAAATAGGAGGCAGGCAGGATGCGGCTGAACTTACCGCAAGCAGCCTGGGTTTTAGAGCTGGGTAGAACTGGGCTGGGATTCTGGCCAACTTGTGTAGTCTCAGTTATCTCATCGGTAAAATCAGAAAGCAATATGTCCATCCTACGGTCATTATGGGGTTTAAATGAGGAGGTAGACCCTGGTGGTCGAGAGTGTAGTAGGTTCTAGAGCATTCTGCCTGGCATAGAATCCCAATCTTCCATCACGTATCAGCTTGTGGGTGAGTTCTTTACCCTCTCTGTGCCTCAGTTTTTTACAACTATAAAATGGAATAATGGTGACATTTATTTTGTAGCAGATTAAGTGAGTTAACATCTATGCTTGGTTCATGGTAAGCGTTTAAAAACATGAAGCTTTTTATGAGTTATTATATAATTATATTATGATTAATGTAAATATTAATCTGCAAATATTAGCACTTTATTAGGATAAAAATGAAGATGATGACAATTATATAGTAACGGCACATTTTAATAAGAATTTAATTTAGCATAATATAAAATATTCGTTGCTTTATATTTTTACCCCAAATTTGAAATAATGCAAGTCTCCATGAAATAAAAATTAATCTAGAATTGCGTCATTTCAAAGCTGACAGGTTGAGGGAATTGTATACTGGTTTATGCTGTTGCCACATGGCTGGTAATCAGAAATACTCACCTCCTTCCTTGGGATTAATGTTGAATTATGCAGGCTTTGCATTATGCAATTTCTTCAGGAACAATACCCTTTGCATAAAGTGCCACGACCTTGCATATAAAAAGCCCTTGAAGGCTGTCTGACTTGGAGGAAGCACTCCATGAATCGCAATTACCACGAAGGTGTAGTCTTCAGGCAGGTAGCAAGCACATAACTCAAGTTCCCACAAGCTTGCCTGGTTGAGTCCTTTTCCACCTACCACAGTGACTCCCTGGGAATGGAATCCACCCTGATATTACCACTCCTCTTGCAGGCTGCTTCTATGCAAGACTCTCACCTGAGTCTCACTGTTTCTGTGTTTTTGCTGTGAGGACAGCTCACTTCTCTGACCATGTTCTAAGGGTTGTGACATTGGGGTATGCCTTTTCCCTTGCACTTGTTACATTGTCTAATACAGATCTGGGCATGCAGTTAACATGTAATACATACTTACTGACTTAAATAGTTTTCAAAATTTGGAGCAAGAAAGGGAAAAGGCTGTATGTGCCAAGATTATCCATTCAGGACACATGCATTATTTGTCAGTTTGTGTGGATGTTCACGTGCGCACCCTTCCAGGTGCCTAAGAAATCTGAATGGGTGAGGATAGTTTATTTCCTTTCCTAATCTAGACTCAGATGGGGCACAGCCCTGTTCTTCACTTTCAGTATCTCATCAGACAGCTTCCTAGGAGCTGAAGCAGCAGCTGAAGAGCTGGGGTCTTAGTTGACCCCAGTGCCCTTCAGCCTGGTTCCCCATTATCCTAGGCTGTGTTTCCTCAGGAGCAGACCCTGAGATGAAAGTTTGTGGCCAAGGACTTAGGAGGAGGAGGGGAAGAGAGGCAGGAGAGGGAGGGCAGCCCATGGACATTGTGTTATTAAGTCAGTGGCCATTGTGAGCTCCTGAGAGATGGTGCAGAACATGCATCAGAATTTTCCCTTCTGAGAGGTAAGAATAGGGCTACGTTTCCAGAAATTTCCATTGCCATTAATTAAGGGCTTACACAGAGAAAATAACTCCATAGTACTTCTTGCCTGCCCCTCACTGGCCATGTGGGCTGAGCCAGGAAAGCCCCCAAGGCAGAGAGGGTCAGTGTCTTTCAGTAAGAAGTTGACAGCTGGTATGGAAATGATGAATTCCAAGGGGATGCAGACAGAGCATGACAACATCTGCTCTGTTGGTTAAGGAGAAGAATGTGTGTATAGAAATACGCTAATCATACTCAGGCTCTTAGGATGTAGTGTTCTGGTTATGTATTGTTGTTCAACATCATGCCAAAACTTACTGGCTGAATTTCCAACTACTGGTTTATTACCACTCGTGGTTTCTGTGGGTCAGGAATTCAGGAAGGCTTCACTGGGTGATTTGTTCATGTAGCTGCTGCCATCAGTCAGTGGCTGGAGCTGGCACAGCAGATGGGGATGGCCAGGAATCTCTTTTTCTCTCCATGCAGTCTGTCTGCACGGGCTTGTTTGGGCTTCCTCACAACATGGTGGCCTCTGGGTCGTTGAGCTGCTAACATGGTGGCTGATGTCTATAAGAGCGGATATTCAAGTTCTCAAGGTGAAGACTGCATTACTTTTTATGACTTTGCCTTGGAAGTCACTTCTGCTAGACTCTGTTGGTTATGGGAGAGTCGCAAGACAGTCTAGATTCAAAGGCAGGTGACATTCCCACTTGTTGACAGGGAAGTAGCAAGGTTCTAGAAGATAATAGTAAAGTCAGTCTTGGAAAATAAAATCTGCCTGTGTGTGTGCACAGGCATGTGTGTGTGTGTGTATTAGTAAGTGCTGCCTTCTTTCAATACCCAAGAAATCAACGGCATCCACAGAACAGCAAATGAGTGTGGGTCAGCACAAATACCTTGATTATTAAGATATGCAGAAATGTACAAGTTGTGTAACTGTCTGAGGTTGTCCCCCCATAGCCACTGGCATGAGCTTTCTCTGGAGCTGTTATAATTCTCAGCCAGTGGAAGTGTGTGTGTGTGTGTGTGTGTGTGTGTGCATGAGCCCATGTGCATGCTTGTGGGTTCTTAGATGAGAGTATTGGCTAATGATTATCAGCAACTGCGGAAATGAAGGAAATAAGCGACACAATGAAAACTCTAATTGCTTGGCAACAGTGTTTAGGCCTCATTAGGTAGATTTGTAACAGCTTCAAGAGAAATAAACTCCTGTGTCAATAGATAACAAGCCAAGAAATAGGTTATTTCCTTTTTGAAAGGTATGAAAGCTTCCCATTGCCTGATATATTTGCTTAGTAGATTATTTTCTGTCATCTCAACTAATTGAATTTTATCCCTTGCTCTTAAAAATGCTTTCCTTCAAAGTAAGGTTATAAAGTTCAGAAAAGTCATGTTTGAAAGGCAGAAATCAACCTTATCTAGACAAAGTGCTCCAGGAGGAAATAGAAATCCCCAAGCCTTTAGAAGATCACCTTTTGCCCATACCCTTGGGTGAATTGGCATTCAAATAATATTTTATAGGCTATACCTTTGTAATATAGTACCCAATTTAAATTTTGAAATGAAAACTGAACATTATTTATGCTGTCATCTATATTCTTTCTATGGGAATTCCATCACAGCTTTCATTGTTGAAAAGTTTTTATTTTTGCTAAAGTGGGTGCGAATTGGAATTTTTGTTTGGTTCCCATACGAATTTGGCTTGCAACGTATTTGGGAGTGGCATGCTATCAATCTGTCTATGACTATATCAGGCCTGTCCTTTTTGTTCTTTGTAAACCCTTGAATCTTTCCAGATTATGCAGAACACATGCACACAACAACACACACACACGCACCCCTCCACACTACACGGTCAGATAAAATGTGCTACATAAATAAGTTCACCTTTTTCTTTTAAATGCTAAAAGTTGGACCAAATCAGTGTGGCAAAACCACTCATAATGTCTCAAATCTGGATTTCCAAGGCTTAAATGTCTGTGACCACTCTGTTTATCACTTCATTTCTTCACTGCTGACTTTTAAATCCTCTTTTAGGAAAAAGGAATATTTAATAGTCTCCCTGCCTGCCTTGAGTATGTCCTCTAGTTCGTTTCCCTCAAGGCCCCTCTGCCCCAGCCCCTCAGGAGTTTAGAACCCCTGACGAGAGAGGCAAGTAGACATTGGTACCTTGGGAAGTCTCCAGCATGGACTTGACTCTTGGGTGCCAAATAATGTCTCACACTTAGTTGGGGGTCTGACGTTCTCCTGTTTCACCTGTGAACACCTGGAAGCATCTAGGAAAAGAAGAATATTCTACCTTCAGTGGCCAGAACAATTTTCTTGGGATGATACCTCTGTGAGAAGGAGAAGTGATTGCCAAATTTGAAGCCCGGACCACCCCATGGAGATGTATATGGAAGAGGAAACACTGTCTGTGCTCACCATGTCCCACTGCCCTCACTATTTTTGCACAAATTGTTCAGGGCAGGCAGGGAGACTATTAATACATAGCCAGGCCTCTCTCGAATACAGCCAACATGGTAAAGGAGAGCCAAAGCTTTCTGGTCTTTGCAGGGAGCCCTGGCTATGTTGCTTTTCATTCTTCTCTCCCTAGTGCACTTTGGGCCTCTCTTTCCATGGGTCCCCTGGCCTGCTGGGTGGCTGCCCAGTGTATGAAGTACCGAAAAGTCCTGGTTTGCTGTGGGGAACCAGTGCTGGGCTGGGCCACATTCTCTAGCCCAGTGAGTGCACCAGAGCTTTGAGCCCCGCACATTGGCAGCCCAACCACGACCAGCAGAATAAGGGACTCCTGCCATTGACCTTCTGGCTAGAACAGGACAAGAGGAGCACACAAATAAACGTGTCTCAGTTAGTGTCTTGGAAACTGACCAATCATAGTGGATGAGAAGGTTAATTATATGCGTCAACTTGACTGGGTTACAGGATGCCCAGATATCTGGTTAAACATTATTTCTGGAGATGTTTGTGAGGGTGTTTATGGAAGAGATTAGGATTTGACTTGGTGGGCTGAGAAAAGCAGACAGCCCTCCCCAGTGTGGGTGGGCATCCTCCAAAATGTTTAGGGCCTAAGTAGATGAAAGTTAGGAGGAAAGTTGAATTTGCTCTCTGCCTGATGGCTTGTGCCGAGACATCAATTTTCTCTTGCCCTTGGTGCTCCTTGTTCTTGGGCCTTCATACTCAGACTGGACTCTACACCACTGGCTCTCTGGCTCTCAGGTGTTTTAACTACACCTCTGGCTTTCCTGGGCCTGCACCTTGTAGGTGGCAGATTGTGGACTTCTCAGCCTGCATAATCGCATGAGCCAATATCTTATAATAAATCTCATTTCTATCTATCTATCTGTCATCTATCTATCTAAATATAATCTCTTGATCCTGTTTCTCTGAAAAACTATGACTACTTCAATGGGGGCCCCCTTTTTGTGGGGAGCGGGGAAGGTATAGAGCCAGGAGGTAGTGGGGTGAGAAATCCCCATCTCCAGATATTGTGAATTTAAATCCAGTACTTCTCTCTCCTAGCATCATTTGCATTTTCAAGCTACTATCGAAGGAATTTCAGGCATCACCGAGGTGGAGAGGAGGCATTGGGGCCCATTGATGGAAACTTCCACTCCGTCCTGGACGTATAACTCCAACTTGCATCAATAAAGGCCCAATGTCAGTGGAGGCCCATTTAGTGATTTACAAAGCTGTGGCTGAAGTAACTGCCTGGAGCATCAGCCTGGAAGCGCCCGGGAGGGTGGACAGATTAGCTCCCCTTATCTCAGCATCAGCTCAGGCGGGAGCTGAATTGAAGGTCAATACCTTGGATTCTCCCGCAGTAAGCAGGTGTCTGGAGAGTATAGATTTTCTGCTATGTAAGCGCGACTCTCCCTTTATTGTTGGCCCGCATCAGGCCAATTTCAAACCCGTCAAAACATATTATGGAGCAGCCAGCCTTGAACAAAACCCTACACGCGGCGCCTCTGGAATTTAGGGCTGATATTGTGCAGCTTTCTTTCTCCTCCTCCTCTCAGCCCTCATCCCCTGTCCCTTCACTTCATGATGACAGCACACCCGACAGGCAGCAGCATAGCAAAGATGCCACACCCTGGAAAAACGCGCACAATTTTTTTATTCATCCATTGCTATAGCTGTTCTGGAAAATAATGGGTGGTGGGTGAGGCACCTCTCTGCCTGGGGACCCACCACATAGACAGAGTACATTTAAGCACACTGGTATACATAAAGCCAGGGTGGTGGGTAATTTTATGTGTCAACATAACCGGACCATGAGGTGGGGGTAAGGGGAGTCAGATATCTGGTCAAACATTATTCTGGGTGTTTCCACGCAAAGAGGGTGTTTTTGGAGGTGATTAGCATTTCAGTGGTAGACCGAGTGTAGCAGATTACCCTCCCTAGTGTGGGTGGGCCTCGTTCAATCAGTTGAAAGCCTGCATGGAACAAAAAGGCTGTCCTTCCTTGAGCGAGACAGAATTCTTCCCGCCTGATGGCCTTCAAACAGAAACACTGGCTTTTTTCCCCACCTTTGTTCTCAAACGGAAATGTTGGCTCTTCCTGGGTCTTGAGCCTGCCAGCCTTAGGACTGGAACTACACCACCAGCTCTCCTAGGCCTCAGGCCTGTGGGCTTGGGCTGTGGCTGAGCCGTCAGCTCTCCTGGCCCTCTGGCTTGCACACTCACTCAGCAGAGCTGGGGACTCACTGGTCTTCGTGATCGTATGAGTCAATTCCTTATAATAATGAATATGTGTGTGTATATATTCATCACATATATACATATTCATCATGTATCTATATCCATTCCTATTGGTTCTGTATCTGTGGAGAAGCCTGACTGGTACCACTAGTACAACAAAACAGGCATTGAGCTCTTTCAGTGTTTTCCTTCGGCTGTCCTGCATTCATTCACCTGCTGACTTATTTACTCACTCAACAATCATTCATTAATGACTTGGCAGACACGGCTAGGTGCCGGATGGGCAACAGTTAACAAGACTGAGTTTCTGCCTTCATAGAACTTAAAGTTCCTCTCTATCCGTCAGCAATTGCCACACATGCTGCACAGCAATAAGCATTTCATTTAGTTCATCTGTTTGTGGGTTGTCTTGGGGGGGGTGTGGCTCTGCTGGTCGTGGCTGGGCTGGATCACATATGTATCCGGGTGTTGGTTCAGTTGGGCTGGGCTGGCTGGCAGCTTGGATTAGTTAGCTTGGGCCGTTGTAACAAAATACCAGAGACTGGGTGGTTTAAACAACACGGATTTATTTCTCACAGTTCTGGAGGCTGGGAAGTTCAAGATCAAGATGTCAGCTGATTTGGTCCCCAGTGAGGGCTCTGCCTTCCTGGCTTGCGGATGGCGGCCTTCTTGCTGTGTCCTCACAGAGAGGAGCGAGAGAGAGAGAGCTCTGTTCTCTTCCCCTTAAGAACAGGAATCCCATCCTGAACACTCTACTTTCAGGACATCATTTAAATCTAATTATCTCCAAAGGCTCCGCCTCCAAATACCTTCACACTGGGGCTTGGGGCTTCAACATATACGTTTTTGGGGTGCACAAATCAGTCCATAACACGGCTCTACTTCCTGATAGGGATCTGGCTGGGCTTGGTTGTTCCTTGAGGTTCAGACCTGGGCCTGCTCCTCACATGTCCATCTGGAGCTCAGACTGAAGGGGTGGTAGCCACCTGGGGGAGTGTTTCTCATGATGGCCAAGGGCCATGCCCACTCATCAAGACCTTCTAAGCCTTCAGTCGTGTCCCCTCTGCTCACAGTCCACTCACCAGAGCCAGTTACATGGCCAAACCTAACGTGACCAGGCTGGGGAATGTGCTTTGTCTCCCTATCGGGCAGCAAAGTCACATGGTGAAGGGAAGGGTGAAGAGTCAGAGGCACCAGTGCAGCCTGCCACACCCAGGCCACTGGTGTCACCTCCCAGAGGGCCCTCAAGGTCCAGGCAAAAACTTTTGCCAGAAGAGGCTGAGAATTAGCAAGTGGCTGCCTTGAGGGGGGTGGGGTAGCTGTTGTCAGAGCCAGGGGTCTTCTGGTGACAGTGGCTTGTCAGGAATCAGGAGGGAGCCCCAGTAGGAGAAAGGCAGAGGTGGATGGAAAACAGATGATCCTTAAGTTGGGGGCAAAACTGAACTCATCTAACGACACGGGAAATTATTTGAGCTGTCACTGTGCATGCACACACATGCCTGTGCTTGGTGCATGTGCCTGAATGAGGGGGATGGATTGAGAGGGACATCTCATAATTTCTAGTTTGGAAAATAATTTATGAAGAAGAAAAATGATAAAGATAAGTCAGTTTCTTTCCATCATGGCAATGTATCAGAATGTTTTTTAAAAACGTACCTGACTGTGTCCTACCAGTTTCTGATTTAGCAGTGTAGAGGGAGTCCTTAAATTTTACATAGTGAGGTTAAAAATATTTATATATCCTATTCTAAAACTATTGCTAGGCCGGACGCTGTGGCTCATGCCTGTAATCCTAGCTCTTGGGAGGCCGAGGCAGGCGGATTGCTCAAGGTCAGGAGTTCAAAACCAGCCTGAGCAAGAGCGAGACCCCGTCTCTACTATAAACAGAAAGAAATTAATTGGCCAACTGATATATACATATATATATATAAAATTAGCCGGGCATAGTGGCACATGCCTGTAGTCCCAGCTACTCGGGAGGCTGAGGCAGAAGGATCACTCGAGCCCAGGAGTTTGAGGTTGCTGTGAGCTAGGCTGACGCCACGGCACTCACTCTAGCCTGGACAACAAAGTGAGACTCTGTCTCAAAAAAAAAAAAAAAAATAAAATAAAATAAAATAAAACTATTGCTTATGCATTTATATTGAAAAGCTAAAAGTTAAGAATCAACAATCAACATTTATACTGTTGTGATTATATGATTCTTTGGCGTTCATCAAAGTGTCAAGTATAGGGATGGCAGATTTCTTTCTCTGTGTCACCAGTGCCACTCAGGGTAGATGCTGTAGGCTGGCGGGTGTGGGGGACGTCCTGGTTTCCATACAGACCTTAAGCCAGTGGTTCTCGCCCCTGGCTGCACATCAGGGTCACCTGGGAGCTATTAAAAATCCCAACACCCAGGTTGCACCTGAGACCAATTAAATCAGAATCTGTCAGGGTAGAATCCAGATACTTTTGCTCCTCAAAACTTTCTAGATCAGAGATCCTCAAACTTTTTAAACAAGGGGCCAGTTCACTGTCCCTCAGACCATTAGAGAGTGCACACTGTGGGCCCGGGACGAGTCGGCTGCTAAGCAGGACAGGCAGCATCAGCAAAAACACCGGGAGGGCCTGATAAATGTGCTAGGCGGCCAGCATGTAGTCCACGGGCTGTAGTGTGAGCATGCCTGTTCTAGACGTTCCACTTCGTCTGCACGGTTGAGAACCACAGCTTTATTCCTCCTATGTTTAGTTTACTCCTCATCCTCACTCCTGCCAGGCCTGCAGGGTCTCACCTGCAGCTCCCCTAACCTTCTTCCACCTTTTACTGTCTTCCAGAAATGTGCTGAATCCTCATTCACTGCTGACAGCCCCCCTCCACCCCATTTGCTTTGTCGTTTCTAGGTTTTATTTTAAAAAATCCATGACTGCAATTTTAACAGGATCTCAAAAGGGAGTGGAGACACAAAATGTGTGCTCAGCTTACCATCATGAGTTGCAAAAGCTCAGGATATTAAAAAATATTTTTAATGGGCTTTTAAAAAAATGTATCTACCCTATGGTGACTCACAGCCATGAGCACACACGTGTGCATTGGTGAGCGACAGATACAGCAGATTTCTTGAGAGATTTGTTGATGGTTTGTGACAATATCCTCTTGCCAGATAACATGGTTAAGTAATCAGAAGGTGCTAAAGTAGGAGGAATACAGCTTTGGAATCACATAGTTGTGGGTAAATTATTTTATTTTTCCAAGGCTCAATTTCATTATGTATAATATAGGAATAATTATACTTGCCTTGTGGGGAAGTTATGAGAATTTAATTATAGCTCCCATACGGAAGCTCCTGGTACAGTGCCTGGCACAGGTTATTTTCCTTCCTACTTCACAACTGCCCCTGGGACAGTATATGGGGACTCAAGCTTCCTGCCTAAATCAAATGCCTGCCTAACTTCCCGCCTAACTCCCTATTTTATTCTATGATAATGCCAGGTGTGCCAAAGTGGGAAACTGCATTTTTCAAAGAAATTTAATAGGCATGTGCAAATGTAAGAAGAAATTGTTATGTGTTCACGGGCAGAGTCCAGGGGTCCCTCTCCCATTTGGAGGAATGCTCGGAAAAGTGTTCATTTTGTTAGCAATTTGCTTTCTTTCTTTCACAGGCAAACCTGAGCAGATGTTTCTACTTTCTCGGTCCTCTCTGGCATACATTGCTCCTGTATTGTTTGGTTTTCTAGAGATTCTGAAAATATTCTCTCTCCCAGCCCACATCATTATAAAGAAAATTCCCAAAGCCAACTTCAGGGTATTGCTAACTGACATCCATAATTTCATGAGGACCAGCTCTTGCTCCTGGGTGATACATCAGAAAGAGTAAAGTGTCACAGGCGAAAAAATGCTGAAAGATGACAACCTTGGCAAGTTGACAGGGACAGTGGGGAGGAGGGGGCATACCGGGACAGTTCAAACTCCACTTTTCTTGTGTTAGTCATGGGCCTTCCTCTTTTTGCTACTCAGTAGCACTGTGTAGTTTCCCAAAGCCTTTGCAGGAACAGATGTGGATTTGAACAGGTGGCCCCTGGGCTGCTTATGGGCTGTGTGCACAGCTACATGGGGTTCACGGCACAGGGCTGGGCACGTAGTGTGGTACAGTGCCCAGTGCCACTGCGCTACTGAGTGGAGCCCAAGGAGAAAGGGAGAGGGAAGCACAGGTCAGATAATTTTCCTTCATATGCATTGCTGGAGAAATGGTTGAGGGAGTAGAGGATGCTTGACAGCTAACATGAGTTATGGGGGTTGCCTGTTGGTCTCAGAAGCTGCTGTAAATTCTGTGTTTAAGAAGATGGGGTTCATGACTAGCCTGAGGAAGAGTGAGAACCAGTCTCTACAAAAATAGAAAAATTAGCCGAGTGTGGTGGTGCACACCTGTAAACTCAGCTACTTGGGAGGCTGAGGCAGGAGGATCACTTAAGCCCAGGAGTTTGAGGTTGCAGTGGGTTATGATGACACCACTGTATTCTGGCTTGGGTGACAGAGTGAGACCTTGTCTCAAGCAAAAAAAAAAAAAAAAAAAAAAAGAAGAAGAAGAAGAAGAAGAAGAAGAAGAAGGTGGGGCACAAAGTCTTTCTTTTTTTTTTTCATTAGCAAAGCATTTAAAAATAACACAGGGTTATCAGGGGCATGGAAAAATGATCAAATACTCCATACAAGTCAGGTGAGTATACATTGGTGAAAATAGTTCAGATAAGGGCACAAATACATATGGAAAAGCTTGTATCATCAATGCATTATTTACAGCTGCAAGAACAATAAACTCTGGGAACAAGCTAAATGTCCTCAGCAGGGGATTAATAATATTATTGTATATCCATGAAATTGACACCATGTGGCCATTAAAAATTATCACATAGGATATTCGTTATAGAATAATTTTCAAGGAGAAAAAGTACTCTCAGTTTTGCCTGGAAAAACTCATAGGGGTGGTGCTTATCTCTAGATTGTATGATTTTAGGTTATTGTGACTTTCAGCTTCACATATTTCCGAATTTTCTAAAATTTTTAATCTTTAGCATGAGTTCTTTTAAAGAGGCACAAAGTCTTGTGTCTAATTAATGACACCTTGGACTTTCTTATGCACAGCCTCATTTTCTCCTCAAACATGCCCATGGAGCCAGGATGGCAAGTGCCATCTGTATTGGTCCCAGATTTTAGTGGCACCAATGGCAGCTGATCTTCCCCTTGAAAAATGAAGAGCAGCTCGAGGCCTGGGACCCTCATGTCGGGATCCAGTACAACATACAGAAAAGTTAATCTGGCACATTTAGTGAGGCATATCATCATCTCTGGGCGGAGTGTGGATTAGGTCCCTGGACAAATCAGGGGAATGAGTTTCTGTTTTCTTTCTGAGTGACTGTAGAGGTGGCGGTGTAAAGATCAAAGAAAGGGGTAGAGCAGTGAGCAATGCATCAGCCTATGTGTCTCTCAGTGCCAGGATCATAATCCAAGGGTCCTTTCTTCCAGGAGTACCTATGACCAGGTGTTTCCAGAGCTTGGGCTCAAAAGTTCACCCTCCTGCAGGTATGCAGAATGTTGGAGCCACAAGATAGACACTGAGCTTTAGCCTGCATAGTCAGTGGCAGCCATCTGTCCTGGAGATGACCCTGCTCATGGAGGAATAAAGGCAGTTGGGACTAAAAGCTAATGAGTGGCCAACTCATGGAGGAGTTTGTCAGGGAGGGCAGAGGGGCTGTGTGTGGTGGTGATGCCTTCCTATTCAGACCAACTTTAAATAGCAGAGAAAGCTGGGTGTTGTGAATTATGGAGACTTTCACCAGTGTTCACACTTACTTCCCTGCATGTCTCGTCTTTTTTTTTTTTTTTTTTTGATACAGAGTCTCGCTTTGTTGCCCAGGCTAGAGTGAGTGCTGTGGTGTCAGCCTAGCTCACAGCAACCTCAAACTCCTGGGCTCAACCTGTCTCAGTCTCCTGAGTAGCTGGGATTACAGGTGCAAGTCACCATGCCTGGCTAACTTTTTGTTTCATCTTTAGTTGACTGCCTAATTTTTTCTATTTTTAGTAGAGAGGAGGTCTTGCTCTTGCTCAGGCTGGTCTCGAACTCCTGAGCTCAAGCAATCCTCCCGCCTCGGCCTCCCAGAGTGCTAGGATTACAGGCGTGAGCCACCGTGCCTGGCCTTCCCTGCATGTCTTGAAACACAAGCAATTAAAATTAAATTTAGCAAACAACTATCTGTCTGAGAACAGATAAGGGCTACAGCAAGTCATTCCCTATCTAGTATGAGTTTAAGTTTAATCAGCTTGTTTTCCTAGAGCCTCTCAGAAACCCAGTAAGGGAACAGGGGTTTTGTTATGGCCTGAACTCCCAGAAGGATCAGAGGTTATGTGTTGAGGGCTTTAGGACATGCCAGCACTGGGCTGGGTGGGTAGAAGGCTGTTGACACCCCATGCCAAGATTGATCAAGAGATTGAGTTACTGTCATCACATGTGTGTATGGTAAATGTGTGTGTGTGCTTGCATGTTTGTGTGGGGGTGGGATTGATGGTCATGGAAGTATTGGGTATGAGAGCATGGAAGGAATAGGCAAAAGTGAGAAGACCTTTGGTGGGTGTGGTGGCTCATGCCTGTAATCCCAGCACTTTGGGAGGCTGAGGTTGGAGGATTACTTGAGGCCAGGAGTTTGAGACCAGCCTGGGCAAGATAGCGCAATTCCATCTCTACAAAGAAAAAATTTAAATCCATCCACCATATACAAAAGAGAATTCAAGGTCCTATAGGGTAGTGATTTTAAGTTAAAGGTTTTATTTTTTTTTGGTATGAAAATATGTTGTGGGTAACCCCTACATAATAATTCTTCTTTTACTATTTCTTGACTGAAAAATAATATAATGAGATGTGCAATGTTTGGGGGATGGTCACGCTTAAAGCTCTGACTCGAGGGGGGGTGGGGGGAAGGCATGGGCAATATACGTAACCTTAACATTTGTACCCCCATAATATACTGAAATAAAAAAAAATATATAATGACAAAATGTTAAAGCACCTAGGCCCACAAGGTTAGAAACATTCTATTGTGGTGGGGGTAGGAGTATAACAAAGATTAATTAATGCACATGTTGTAACAATTGTAATGGGCAACATTTCTCAAACATTTGCTGTGTTCCAGGTCTGCTGCTAATTACTGCATAGGGACTGTCTCATTTAATCATCACAGTAACCTCCTGAATGATACCAAGGTATCCTTCTTATGCCTATTTGCAGACGAGGAAACTGAGGCTCAGAGATAAGTAACTTCCCCATGTTTTCATAGTGAGGCAGAGATTGCTATGCAGTTGCTAAAAACCAGCTTTTCTTCCTCCTAAGCCGCTAGCTGGGACATAATTTCTGGTTGTCCTTGCAGTGAGGTGTGGCCATATGACCAAGTTCTGACCGACAGAGCATGCGCCGAAGTGGCCGTGGAACCCAGCGCACGGGCCTCTGAGCTCTCCTCCCCCATCTGGCCCCCGAGTGCAGAAGGCCCAGCAGCTCCATCTGAGGCCTGGATAGGGTGGAGCCATAACATGGAAGGAAACTGGATTCCTGAATGATCACGTGGAAAGCACCTCGTGATAAGAAACATCCACTTTGGATTGATTTTGGGTGAGCAAGAAACCGACTTTTATTGTGCTAAGATGCCGAGATGCGAGGCTTTGTTTATAACAGCTGCCGGAATTATACACCTGACCTATTCGAATAGATTGCAAGCGGTGGAGCCAAGATTCACACAGGCGGTGTCTGTGAGCAGAACTACCGTGCCATACTACACAGAGACAGCCAACGATACAAGGGAGGAGTGACAAACGTCTTAGATCATATCCCCATTCTTGGCACTCTTAAGAGATTGGCTCATCCCTTTATTTTGGTCTTTGAAAGAATGATCAGTTGCAGACAGGAGCAGGTACAGGAATGGGAGAGGATGGCACAGGGAATTTGGGAAGGCAAGTGGGGTGTACATGAGGGGGGGTTGAGGTGAGTCATGCGGTCAGGAAAGGTGAAAGGTAGGTGCATGCTGGGGCGAGTTGCAGCTCATCCGGACACCTAGTGGGCCCTGGGGTGGGATGGTGTTTTTGTTTGTTTTCTAAATAGTTTCCATTCTTTACTGAGATTCCCCATTTGTTTCCAATTACGTTTTTCTTTTTAACCTTTGAACACATTAGCAACGGCTGCTTTATAGTCCTTGTCTGCTAGTCCCAACAACGCTATCATCTCTGGGTCTCTTTCTATTGACTCATATTCCTTCTGCGTATGGGTCACATTTTCCCAATTCTTCGCATGTTGATAATTTTTTGATTGTGTGCTCTTGAGTTCTGGATTTTCTTGAGCACTGGGATGTTCTTCTGGCAGGTAGTTAATTTTTTTGCACATTGGTTTGATCCCTTGGAAGCTGATTTTTAAGCTCTGTTGAGATGGGTCTAGAGTAGCTCTTACTTTAGAGCTACATTAGTCCTATTCCCAAGGTGTGGCTTCTAGGGTCTTAATGCAATGCTTGGGACATTCAGTGACATTTCTCCACTCTGGCTATCAGAACTGCAGTGTCTCCCCATCCTCTGCAAACTCAGGAACCCCCATCCAGTGCACGGATCTCCAGAGATTACTCTCTCTCCCCCAGGATCTGTGTGGATTCTGCTTTGCACAGGTGCAGCTTAGTATTTGGTGTAAGGCTTAAGGGCATCTCTGTGCAGATGTCTGGAGCTCTTTCTCTGCACAACTGGATCCTCTTCAGTTTCCTGGCCTCATGCTCTCACCATCCCAGCAGACCCACACTCTCATCTTAGACTCCTCACCTTGGTGAGGTCAACGTGGTCTGTTTGGTCTCCCTCTATACTGTGGTCTGGAAAGTGCCTCCAGGTCAGTCAGTCATGGGTCTCACCTGGTATGTTTCCTTCCCTTCCCTCAGGGTCACAGTCTTGTGTCACCTCTGCCCAGTTCATAGTGGTTTACGGTGGGAGGCTGGGCTAGAACATGGAATGCCATCAAGACAGGAAGCAGAAGTTACCTTCCTGTTGTTCTGATGCTCTTGGATTTGGAAAGAGTCAAGTTGCCTCTTCTATCCTCTTTGTCCTCACTCTGTCTGTGGTTGTAAGCAGGCTGGGGGGCACTCCATGGGGGTCCTAAGAAGAAACCTCCTGTGCGGTGGGTGGGATCCGGACCTCAGGGGCAATGCGTGTATGACAAGAGGTTGTGCCTTGCTGGCGGGGTTGGTGGCTCAAGCCCCCCCACTTGGCAGCCGCCCTTTCCTTCTTTTCCTTTCTTTTAAACAGGGGAGTAGGAAGGAGTCAAGAGAAGTAGGAGAAGGTCCAGAGCAGGAGATGTGGGGACCAGACTCTGTTCCATCACTTAGAAGCTGTGGGACATTGGACCAGCAGGTGGACTTTCTGGACCAGGGGTCCTCAAACTTTTTAAACAGGGGGACCAGTTCACTGTCCCTCAGACCGCTGGAGGGCCAGACTATAGTTTAAAAAAAACTATGAACAAATTCCTATGCACACTACACATATCTTATTTCGAAGTAAAAAAACAAATAGGGAAAAACACCTGCATGGGGCCCTCGGGCCATAGTTTGAGGACACCTGGTCTGGACTTTCATTTCCTCATGAGTAAAATAGGAGGATGGTCGCTGTGCCGTACAACATCAGTGACCTCACCAGTGTGAGTGCGTCTTATAAACCAGGAGGCCTCATAAACATGAAGAGTCTCTCCTCTCAAGAAATTCAGCTGAGGTGTAGAGTGCGTGGTTTCGCCAGGACCCCTTTGGAGAATTCTCAGGTTGCTGAGAGAAGCAACCAGGAGAAAGAATAAGGGGGAGGCTCTCACTCCCACTAGCCCCTCCAGGCCGAATTGACCCATTTGTCCCTCAGACCATAATGAAATCACACCTGTGCTCTTGGGAGGTGAACAGTGGTCGGTGGATTTTGGCCCAGAAAATAAGCAGGAGTCCCTGAGGCCTGTGGACACCTGGAGAGGTTTCAAGGCCTGCCTGGCCTGCGTCTGTGTCACAGGGCGGCTGGCCACCAAGCTCAGGCTGGTTGGCCTTGGGGACCTGCAGGAGTGGCAGGCCCTGCTTTCTGTGAGGGTTTTGACTTCTCTCCCCCCAGCCCACCCTATCCCACAGGCTGCCGCACAAGGTCAGATGTACAACGGCCTGAGAGGCTGGGTTTGGTAATCTCCCTGGGCCCCGAGGCTGAACAATGGGGACCACCAGGGAGAGGGGCCAGTGTGGCCTCCAAGGCTGACCCCAAAGGCTCTACCAGCAGGATCAGGCCATATGTCCTCGTTAATCCAACATTTGGGTCAGAGGGCGAAGAAGAGTATAGAGCCTGGCTAAAGCCACGGCTTAACTCCCCTCCCAAATTATAATTCTGTGACTCAGTGGTGGAGGAAATTTAGTTTTTGAGAGATGGTGGCAGGGAAGGCAGAAAACAAAGCGGATTTTGGAAAATACACACATTCAATTTGCATGTAGAGTTCTCGAGAGCCTACTGGGTTACTTTTAACAACACCCCATTCCCCCCACCCAAGATTAAACAAGAAAGAGGCGGGTGCAGGGAGAGGACAGATTCTCTGTGGAACTCGGATGTGGGATGTTGCAGCTTTCTCATTAACCTTTCTTGAACCCAAGTTATATCCACACCCCACTCCCAGTTGTATTTTTTGTTTGTTTCAAAAGTGAAATTTAAACCTAAGTTAACATAATTAAACACCCTTCCCAATGTGCACAGCATAGCCCTGGGCAGCTGGTATTTTTAGCTGACAAAACAACAACAACAAAAAAAACAAAAACAAAAACCCTCCAAAAACAAACAAACAAAACCCTCTTTGCAAATTAAAAAGATAATCAGGACTTAAAGAGGACAAATAATTGAGTGAAGGATTTCAGATCTAGTAATTTTAATTATGTACTCACACGTTGTCAAGGTCCACTGCTACATTTTCAAGTTCATTCTCCAATGGGTGGGAATTCTATCCAACATTCCAGAAAAAGCACTTTCTTCCCTACTTGATTTAACAGACAAAGGTGAACTGGCTAAAAAGCGGTTGGTGGGTTTATTTCCCTCAAGCGCTGGCTTTGTGAAATGTTCTGAATCCTGAGTGTGCTGGCGAACGAGAGGCCTGGAAGCTGTGAGGGGAGGCTGGGTCCTCGCCCTGCCGGGGCACGTGAGCGTGAACGCACATCACCTGCTCTACCTTCCCTGCAGACACAAGAAGACAAGCTTTGAGCTACTTGTTGGGTGTATAGAAAACCCAGGATTTCTACTTAATTATGACAAACATCCTTCCATCATGAGAAAGATTCACCTTCACCTGGGGACTTGTTCTGCAGAGCAGCCTGCAAGGTGAGGGACGAGGGCCAATGGCTCTGCTACCAGAGACTCCGCTGTAATGGGAGGTGGCCCTGGATCGGATTGTTACCATTTTTTTTTTTTTTAATTTTCATTCTTTTTCCTCATGAAGCCTTTAATACATCAAGCAATTTTGAAAAGGCTGTTCCACTCTCTGCTGTGGTGAGTCACGATTGTCCACCAGGCATACTGGAATGAATCACACAGTAGGTACCACATTGTGATAAACTTCCCAACTATTATTACAACATAGTTTCTAGCCAAGTCCAGAGCACCTTTTTTCTTGGGCCAGGCAGGTGGAACCATCCCAGGAGGCAAACTCTGTGGCAGAAATGGGCACAGCCCTCTCTGTCCCAGTTCCCTTGCCAGCACAAGTTTGTACAGATGATTTCTGAGGCTTCGGTAGTGGGGAAAAATATTCAAAGGCTGAGAGAGACCCCACAATACAAAATTCCAGAGAAGCGGTTGAACATCGAGAAAAGACATCTTGGGCCAAGCTAAAAATTGCTCAATTAAAGGGGGAAAAGTGATTATGGTGGCACTTTAAAAACATCATCACTCAGTCTGTGTTGACTGTTAGTTCCTCTGTGTCCAAAATGTCAGGGTAGTAGCTTGGGATCCTTATTCAATAATTCTGAGCCACAAAAAGGCTCAAATACTAGTGTGAAAATATCGACTAAAAGAATCGCTACAGAAGCATCTTTAGAGATAAGCAAATGTGCCAATTGCCTCATGAAATAGAATGAGGAGACTAGAGATGAAGATTTAATTGGAAGGGAACTTGGCTGCCCACTGAGTTGGGTTGGGGTACAGGTGGGGGCCTGCCGCTGAGGGAGGACACCCCCGCCCTATGGCACATGACCATGATTGGAAAGGCCCCGGCAATAAATACAGTTTGCCTTTAATTTATTATTATTCTCTTGGATTTCCTGAGGGCTAACCATGTGGCCTAAGGTACCACGAGATGCCAAGATCAAAAGCATAGCCCCAGATTGTTTGGGCTCATAGTAACGGCAGGAAAAATCATCATCATCGTCGTCCATAAGAATTATCGATAAAAGCTGGAAAAGTAGATCTAAGAGAACAGAATGGAGTGAACAAAATGGACAAAAGGGAAAATTCCCATTTTTAATAAGAGAAAATTAGATTAAAAAAAATTATCGAGTGTGTGTGTGTGAACTGCTGTTCGAAGTAATTTATATATTGTAGTTTAGTTGATTGTTACAGTGAGCCGCCTAAGTAGGCACTATTACTAGTCCCATTTTAGAGATGTGAAAAGTGAGGCCAGGAGAGGTAATGTAACTTGTCCAAGGGTGCAGAGTTAGCAGTCGCCAGAGCCCGGATACATAGATATACCATACACAACTCTCTTGCAAGACGTGGTCCGGGCTGCTGGAAAGGTAGGAATTGGATGCAATGGTGTAGAGAAGGGAGAGGTCACGTGTGGTTAAGGAAAGCACAGGCTTCAAGGAGGAGGTGTCAGTTCAACACAGGCTTGGAAAGGTAAGAGGGATTTCATCAGGTGAGACCAGGGATGGTAGAGTTCTGGCTCTTGTGGAACGGATTAGTTCCTGGGTTGTTAAAATGATCTGGCTTCCTCAGTTTCCCTCCCTTGCTTTCTCCCTCAGTGTGTGATCTCTTTGCACAGGCCTGTTTCTCTTCTGCTTTCCGCTGTGAGTGGAAGCAGCGTGAGGTCCACCCTAGTTGCCCAGTAGTGGCCGGTGCCATGCATCTTGCACCTCCCAGCCTGCAGAACTGCGAGCTAAACAAAACTCTCTTCCTCATACCAGGTATTCTCTGATGGCCGCATGAAATGGACTGAGACAGGTGCACAGAGCTTGAGAGGTGCTGATGAAAGAGAAGATCCCAGACAAGGAGAAATTCTATGCCTGGTCTGCTGTCCGAGCTGGGCACACACAGAAACAGCCTGGCAAGGACTCACGCACAGAAGTTTACCTGGGAGATGAAGAAAACACCAGTAGTAGGTGGGGAAGTGACACTGGGAGGAGAGGGAAGCCCATAAGCGGTGCATTATCAAGCCAGTTACTGCCTTAGGTCACCGGAGCTTAATCCCTGGGGCATCTGGGGCAGAACAAGTGTGCAGAGTTGACCCATGGGAGGAACAGGAAGCCGGTGAAGGATGGTGTGGGCGCCATATTAACCCTGGCGCTTCTGGCCCTGGGCAGGCATGGAAAACCGGAAGGGAAAGACACTCAGGATGGCATGGGCTGGAAATAAGGCCAGTGTGCAGTAAGGAGAGAAGGTGAGGGGACACGAGTGGGCCCTGGAACATTAGCCACATCTGCCAACCAGAGATCCTAGAGAGAACCTAAGTCAGGAGAAACTCAGGGGCCGGCTGCCAGGGACAGGGTGCCCTCGGCCATCCCATGGGCCCTTCCTTGGGAAATCCCTGGCTCCTTCTCTAGGTGCACTGACTGACCTGAGAGATTCTAACTGCAGGAGCCCATGGCTGTGGGAATGTGGGAGAAGATTTCTCTATACCGTGCGGAGTAGGGTTTGCCAATGCTGTTTCCTGTTCGTTAAACATCTCTCTCTGGGTTTAGTTAATGATGTTCCAGCAGGCAAGTGCAGGGCTGTCCAGTGGGCGGGATTTTCAAGGTCTGGCCAGGCCACAAGGGAAGAGATATGGGAAATCCTCTTAGACTAATCTGCATTTTTTTATGCCAAAGGATTTTTCAACTCTAAGTTCACAATAGGCACTGAGGGCAAACACTACGACATATTTCTCGTTGTGTTTCCAGGACCTAGAATCATGTCTGGAATATATTGTTTAATAAATAATTTAAAAAATCAGCAAGCCAACATTTATAGAATGTTCTAGATTTCACACGTTAATGTTGGTTTATGTGGACCCTAGTGCTCTGTCTCCTAAATTGTTCCTCCTATTCCCATTACAGTCTGACCATGGAGTTCTGGAAGAGTATAAAGGATGAAAAAAACCATTCTTATCTATGTGGTTAAGGAGACATTCTTCTTTACCAGAATGTTCCGGTTACCTGAGCGTTCTCATTTTCAAAAATGTATTTATTTAAGAAAATTTTAATTGTGATAAAATAACCATAACATAAAATTTACCATCTAACCCACTTTTAAGTGTACAGTTCAGTAGCATTAAATATATTCACGCTGTTGTGCAACCAGCCTCTAGAACTGTACTCATCTTACAAAACTGACACTCTGTACTCATTAAATACTGAGTCCCCCACCACAGTCCCTGGAAACTTCTATTTTCTACCTCTATGAATTTGACTGCTCTAGGTACCTCATATAAGTGGAATCATATAGTATTTGCCTTCTTGTGATGGCTTATTCACTTAGTATAATGTCAAGTTTCATCCATATTGCAGCATGTCCCAGAATTTCCTTCCTTTTTAGGGATGAATGATATTTATAATATTTTGTATGTATATACCACACTTTCTTTATCCATCCATCTGTTCATTGACAGTTGGGTTGCTTTTACCTTTTGGTTATTGTGAATAATGCTGCTATGAACATAGGTGTATAAATACCTCTTCCAGACCCTGGTTTCAATTCTTCCATGTATATACATACAAGTGGAATTGCTGGTAGTTCTGTTTTTAATTTTTTTGAGGAGCCACTACACTGTTTAGAATGTTCATATGAACAATCCAAGGAAAAGTTCAGAACTCTCCGTGTTGTCTAATTTCTCTCTAAGTCAGAGTCACTATGGTTTTATTTTGGTTCATGAATTATCCACTCCCCACCTTCACCTTGAGGCTACCTCAAGAAAGTTAGCACCGGTCACCAGTGGCTGAGCAGGGTAAGCAAAGAAGAGGGAGCTAACGTTTAACAAGGTAAGAGCTTTGGTTAGGTAAAGGCTGACACTATTCTCCATAGTGCAGTGAATTTTATGTTTTTTGTCCTCTCAGGACAACATTGCATGAGTGGACAAAGAACAGACTTCAGGAACCCTTGAGAGGAAACACCATATCCAAGATGTGACTGACAGGGACCATTCAGTCTGGTTCTGGTATGTGGATTCGGTGACTGGATTTCACATAGGACCATGAGCGACAGGAAATCAAGAATCCAGGAGTGTCAGTCAGCCAGAGATCTATTGGTTGCAAGTGACAGAAACACATCTCAAACTGACTTGACAAAAAAGACAAGAAGGCACACTGATGTCTCACGTAAGAGAGAAAGTCTATGAGATATTCTTATTGGTCTCTCTTTTTTCTGTTTCTCTGAATATCAAACCAGAAGGGAACACAGTTGCTAAGATGGCCCTGCGGACAGGTCTAACCACCTGTCTTTCCTCAGCTCCAGTTCGAAAAATTCCAGGGCAGGATTCTAATTGGGTATTGATGGGCCAATCACCTATGGCTGGGGTAGTGGTGACTAGGACCATCAGTTCATGAGAGCTCCATGATTGGATTGGGTGGGGAAAAGTTTGTCCCAAAGAAGGGAATCTGTTTACAGAAGGAGGAAAGGAGGCACACACACACACACACCACACACACACAAAAAAAAAAAAAAAAAGAAAGAAAGAAAGAAAAGAAAAGAAAAGAAAAGAAAAGAAAAAAGTTGTCAATTTTCTTACATCAGACATGGGTTAAAAACTCTTTAGTGTTGACTAATAACATGCCAGAATTGGATATGGGCAGGCAGGAGAGCAGACACAGACATTAGAACATCTTGTCCAAGAAAAGTACACGTATAGGATAACCTTGACATTCGATGCAATTTCTGAGCCAGTTAGAAGCTTCTCTCCGTGGCAGGAGGGAATTTTGCCTTGAGAAGAAAGTAGTTAGGGTGTATTGGTTTCCCAGAAGCAGACCCTGAAACAAAGCATAAGAGATTTATTAAGAAGTGATTCCAGAAAAATTCAATAGGGAGTAGGGAAGTGAGGTCAGGGAGGGAAGGGGCTGAGTAAAGATATAGTGTCATAGAGAATAACTTTGACTAAATCCTCCAAGGCCTTTGGAGTCAAGGTCATGCTCCAGTGTTGTCCTGTTTGGGGGGTGAGGACTAGAGTATTCACACGTTCTACGTCTGCCAGTCATTCAGTAAGAGATGAACACCTCCAGGTGCTTCTAACTCTCCATGCTCCCAAGCAAAGCAGGCCCAGCAGCTCAAGGGCTGTCCTCTGACAAAGAGCTGCAGGTCCTGGCTGTTGGGAGTGAATGCACACACGTAAGAATGACAAGGACTTGTAGGGGACATGGACAGGGCACTGATGGCATCTGCTACAAGACACACTCATTCAAAATATTGCAAAAGGTCATTTCTAATACAGTTGCCTCTGTGGTTAAGGTCATTCTTTGCCAGATGGTCTGGTGTTACTGGTGGACAATTGGGAACCATAAGAGAGTCATACATATGCCTTCATGACTCAGTTGCACCTATAACATGATTTCTACAATTTTGATTGTTTAAGAAAATAAAAAATTATTCTGCTGGTTCAATAACACAAGAGAATTTTTAGGAAAATGGGCCCAAGTTTCGGACTCTGTGCATATAGCTGGCTGAGCAGCTCTTCTGGGCTGGGTGGGCTTGGCTGACTCCTTTTGGACCCTTGCCAATAAATGTCTGTGTGACTGGTGACTGGGTGACAGGAGATAGCCTCGCTTGCAAGTCTGATGGTTGGGCAGGTTGTCAGTTCTTCACCACGTGTCTCTTGTCTTCCAGCAGGATAGCTCGGGCTTGTTCACATAGACATCTCCGAGTGCAGCAAGAGGGCCATGCTAAACGATTTTGAAGTCTCTGTGTGTTGTAACATTTGCTAATATCCACTGGCCAAAGCAAGTCACATGGACAATCTCAGAGTAAGGTCTGGAGGCCACTCTTTGGTGGGCATTGGTGTAGGGAAGGGGAAGAATTTGAGACCATTTGTGATCTACCTCAGTCATATTTTATGGGTGCATGTACATTATGCACATTTTCTTGCAAAACTTGCTCAGTTTCCAAAGTAATAGAAAAAAGGAAAATGCCTACATCCCTTTGTATAAAAATCATTTATGTGAAGCCTTGAAATATATATCATATTTTAAAATCACAAATCCATAAAGAGGTTTTCATAATTCTGAGACCTAAATGCAGGTGAATATATATGCTAAAAAGCAGATTTTGAAAAGTGGTTTTGGACATTCTAGCCTTTCTAGATTCATGACTGTTTATACATTTCTAAAATGTTATAATAATAAGCTTAGAGAGTGGAACACCTTTTTCAATATCCCTCTGTGTATGTGTATGTGTGTACATTTAGTCAGAATAAATGAATAATTTCATAAGAGTTTTATAATCTTCCTTAACGTATATGCAACAGCTTCTTTAATGGGTAGCTTCCCCTATATTTTCACTTGACTTTTAATTCAATTTGAGATTAACCAACTTTGGGATTATAATATTTTATTTTTTAATCAAAAAATAAGAGTAGCATTTGGATCCCAATCAGATAGGGACTCTTTTGCCAACCATTGTTAGATCCCACCATTCTTCACCCAGGAGGGCAGTTTGGGAGACATTTCCTGTTTTTGCTTTGCCTTGGCTGAAGATGGATGAAGAGCTGGCATCAATATGCTTCTTGTTCTGTCAACAAACCAGTCTGCAAAACACAATCATTTAGAAGCAAGGTCACTCGGCAGTGCCTGTGAGCACCACTTCACTCACATGGGTGCACCCTATGTTTTCCCCATGGTTACCCCTAAAAAGTTTTGATCAAAAAATAATTGACACATGCCAACAAATTTGTAGCCAGTAACATTCAACAGAGGAGTAACCCAAAGAAGCTCTTTGTGATGCCAAATGTAGATCTCAAGTTGTAACAGATCTTTTTATTTTTTTCTTTCTCCCTGATTAAGCATAAGTGTTTTTCTTTTAATTCTCTTTTTGAAGCACAGCAATGTTCTGGTGCCATCCCCATTCAGGAAGGAACAGTTTCTGCTTGTGTGCCCTTGTCCAAAACTTGAGCATGTATTTTTTAATTAAGACATCCCACCATTCCCCACTCCCCAACCCTTAGAATCTACCTTTTCCATTTTCTCCATGTTGGACCAATTCACCTGCGGACTGTGGACCCAGGGTCCAGACACGAATGATACACTGCTGGCATCCTCCGTCAGCTTTGCACCTGAAGTCTGGGTCAGAATAGATTCTAGCTGTTCGGGTTTGGCAGTTAGGCTCTGAGGACAAGGTGGACCCGGTGCCACCTGCACACAATGACATAGTTACTCAATGGTAAACCAGCTTAAGCTGTGACTAGAGCAGATTCCTTCTGGTTCTAGAAAGATGGCACATAGGAAAAGCCCTGCCTACACTTAAGGACTCGCTTGAAAAGTGGGGAAAAGAGTGAAGCCAAGACAGGCCAGAAGAATATGGACTATACAGCCCTCAAACATCCTAGCAGAAATGAGCCAGTGAGCTTGAGACCACAGCCTGTGACAGACAGCTCCTTATTTGTAAGTAGTTAATGTTTCTTAGCAAGCACTTCTAAAAGAAATTGGTATGTAATGACAGCACTCACTGGAAAACAGGCCGATTAGAAAATGCACTAACTTATCTGGTATTCATTTGAAAAGTAAATGGATGCACGGCAAGGTGAGAGTTCACTATCAATTCAAATATTTTCCCTTAACGGGCTCTAGCACTCCTGCTTTAATTCAAGCAGAAACACAAGTATGAATAATCAAACTAGATGAGGTTCATCAAGAACCTTTGTGCCTTGCACCATTTCAGATGGTCATTGAAGCTTAATGGCAAAAAATTTACATTCTTCCTTTAATTTGTATTCTATTCCTTCCTTCTGAGTGATGTGATTTGGCTTGCTGTTGCCTGCCGTATTATTTTGATGCAAATGCAATGTTGTGTGTGCCTGAGTTCAATTTCCTGGCTTTTGCTACAAGAGGAGTGACTGCAGAAAACAGTTGAAAATCAGGGTTATTTAAGGAGTTTATAACTACTGCTCCTAATGAGTGAGACAATACAATTGATGAGCCCACTGTTTGGAGACACCTTGATGGCCCCTAGGTTCATAGATACCCACAAAGGAAAATAAAATCAACAGGAAAATAACTGTTTACTTGTTTTTCTTTTCCCCGCCTGAATATTAGACACTATTCTGGTTGCTGTCTACAAAAGAATTAAAAAATTTGTAATCTAAGCGAAACTCCCTTTCCTGCGACATACTCACCCGGGAAGGAATGCTTTATTGAGATACAGGGGGGTTGCCCGCCGAAGACTGCAAACATCGGGCCCCAAGGGCGATCCTTGAATGTAATGTATGCACAAACTAATTTATGATACTGTGACTAATTTCCATTTCTTGTGCTTAGAGTTGCCTGGCTAATTACAGGGATGTTTTCTTAACTTTAGTAATTACGCTCTGTGCTTTCGACAGGCGACGGAGCAAATGGGTGAGGGCGGATGGCGCGGTGCTTGGAGCCAGGCGCGCCCAGGCGAGAGGGGAGCGCGCGCAGCCCTCGCAGGGCCAGCTTCCCTGATCACAAGCCTCGCTGGCTTTGACCAGCGCCCGTGGGCCGCATCGGAAGCATCTGGAGAAATATTTGATGGTACACCCCGTAATTAGACGGACTGGCTTAATTAGGAGAGACGTTTGCGGGCACGGGGAAGCCGGCGGGGGCCGGTGCCGGGATCTGAGCGTTCGCAGCCTGGTCCCCGGAGGCCCGCAGCTCAAAGCTCTGCCCGCTGAGCGCGCACGCGCCCCTGCGCCTGCACATCCAAGGCGGCCCCGTGGGGTCTGCGAATCCAAGCGGGGGGCGGGTGGGGAGGGGGTCAGGGGCCTGCCCCCCCTGCGACAGTCTTGCCAAAACGACAGCAGTCACAGTCATCTGATTTTTTTTTTCTCTCCCCCAGATATAACGAGGCAAACAGGAGGGCAGCTCACATGCAGTCACCCTAAAAAAGCTGGGGGCAGAGGGAGGGGGGATGGCATGCTTCCAGATTTGGAGGAGATTGGGGATGGTGGTGGCACGAGGGAGCATGGTATGTCCCTCACTCTGGGGCCCCCTCGCGCAGCACAGAATTCAACATCTCGAGCAAGCCCTTTGCTGTTTAGGAACCAAGGTCTCAACTGTCCCACTCCATCAGTCAGGGCTTTCAGGCGAACACCAGGCGGCTCCCACACCATCAGGCTCCTCAGGAGGGCAGAGAGAGGACGGGGACGCGGGGACTGTGGGCGCAGCGCACGTCTGGGAGACATTTCTATCCACGATTTGAAGCAAGTGTTTACTAAACAGTTGCAGTGCTCAGGCGTCTAGATATTGAGGCTTGAGCATGCATGGCAGCTTGGGGAAAGTCTTCACAGAACCTTTCCATCATCGGGGACCACAGCAGCCGGGAGAAAGGAGAAACAGAAGTCGCCAATGCACCACAAACTCTCCGTGTTTATGTACTCCGCGCGCATCCCTGGAGATGGCTTTCCTTCCCCCCACGTGGAGAATCAGCAAGGGAGAAACTGAAGACGTGTGTGAGTGCGCATGTGTAAGTGTATGTCTGTGGGTGGCTGTTTTTTCCCCAGCTCAGCCATTTTTGCTTTCTGGGACATCAAACCTATTTGTTGCTGACATACTATTAGAAAACATGAAAAGAATCCAATCATTTGTTCCCACTTTACCAGATTAAAACGATTTCCCTGCTTTATGGAGATGAGGTGATTCGCACACGATGCCATTCAAGATATAAAAAATGATCTGTCTCCTAAATATCTCATTAGATATAAACATTTGATGAAATGCACTTCAACCCACTCACAATACCAATTTTAAACTGAGCCAACCAGGTAACCCGCATCAAAGCAGGCCACAGAAAAGACAAAGCTGTTGAATTTTTAACGTACCATTGAAAAACATTAATGGGCTTTATTTTGAAATTCTAAAAACGGATTTCAAATGCATTTGAACAGAATTCTTCACGAAATAATGAAACCTACATCTGAGCTATCACTAAATCCCTTTTCAAAGTTTGGCTTCCGAGTTAAAGAATTAATGTCTCAGAGGACATCACCTTTTTAGTAAGTAAAAGGAAAAAGAGCCAAGTAGAGGGAATGTGAGGGTGTGGTGGAAAGAGTGACAGCATTTCAGACGTCAAATGGGACATTTGCAGGGTAAATATTCCTGACCATGTGGCTTCCCAATCACTTGGAAAAGAAGGGTTTTAGGAAACCCCAAACGTTGGGTGGAATGAGTCCATAGAGTGTCCCCCACTGCCAGCCAGCCATGGCAGCTCGCAGGACCCCTTACTGTCGGGTGTGTGACCCTCCCAGCACAGCCTCACTGGAAAAAAGTCCTCCTTTCATCCATTCAAGTGAGGCAGATGTGCTTGTTCATGTGATGTGGAAGAAAGGAACGCAACAAGAAATGTAATTATTTTGACACATTCTTTTTAAAAAGGTTATTATTCCTACTTAATGCAAAGTGGTTTACACTGCCATTATGAAAGAGAGTCCACTGTCCTTGGTCTCTAAACTGTGAGCACTCCGAAGATTCAATGCCAGACACAATCGGCAGCCACTAATAGTTTGATGGCAAACGGGGGGACGATCATTTCAGAGCTGCGAGACGTGCAGACCTTTCCCTCTTCCTTCCTTCCGACATTCTCTGTGCCCTACATTTTACTCCATTTTAGAAGGAAAAGCTCATTTTTTACCATGTGAGAAGGAGGAAATTTAGGGGGAGGGGAGGGCTTTTCCCCTCATGAATCCATTGTTTTCTCCGCAAATGACCTATTTATTCTGAAAGGCCAGAGTGCAAGACCTAGATAGTGCAAGAACTCGACTTATTCCTCTGAAACAAGTTGTGGATGAGAACTGGACGCTTGCATCATCCTGATGCTGTCTTCCCTGCAGGGAGCAATTGTGTGTGGACAGTTGCTGATGTGGGAAGGAAGCTCGCCCCTTGCCGTCGCACCCCTGTTTCTTCTTGAAGGCCTTACAAACCCCAAACTCTGCTCCCCTTCACCCCACCCTGCAGCTGCGGAGGGGCTCAGATGTTCCACCGCAAAACTCCATTTGCGAGTAGGAGATCAAAGGCACTCCGATAACTCACCCATCTTATCATGCTCCTTGGGCACCCAGGGAAAGGAAAGGATCAAAGTCACAAATAGAGGCCATATCACTGATGAATAATTTACATGCACAGTAGGTGGGAGTGAGTTATTACATAAAGGTCCTTTTGAAGAGGAGAAAAAAAAATATTGCTGCCTTTCCCAGTGAACCGTTGACTTTGGCAGGAGTCGGTGAGAGGGAAGCTTGTCACGGGAGGGTCTGGCTTTGCTCCAACCACAGCCACGGTGTTTGGGGAGTCATACGTGCACACTGGGGCAGGGCTTGCAGCTGCAGAGGATTTTTAAACACACATCTGTTCATGCATTGCCCAATTGATGAGAGGGCTCAGCCTCTATATCTGAGTTAATAACTCCAGCCGGAAGCCTGCAATGAAGGAATTCCAGCCACCTGGTTTTTCTCATCGTCGCGATAACTACCTTTCCTTACTGTGTCCACTCGCATCGCTAGGGGTTCTAATAAAGTTATCTGAAATTAAAGACAGGCTTAAAACTCCACCAAACCAAAAGACTCACACCAGATTTTCCTGCAGAGTAATAATTACATTTGGAACAAAAGTGCTTTTAGGTATATATGTATCTGGATTAAGTCAGGCTGCTGGTATTTTACTATAAATGGAAATTTCTTCTCTCTTTTCAGGATGTAGATATAACAATTGGCTTTTGAAATCAGTCAAATTCATGTTTCTGAAAAGAAAAAAGAAAGAAAGAAAGATACACCTAGTTTTTTATTTAAGACCAAGCATGTTGTTCTCCCAGTCTGTCTTAATTTGGGATGCTGACATCTTTCGTGTGTTTTAAATTATTAGATTGATAATCACTTCCTTAAAATAATTTCAGCACTCAGCTACAATGAAATAGATTTCTTTCAAAGACTCCTTAGTTAAATGTGCTCAGTGCTACTTTCTGTATCATGCAGGTCAATTTAATTCAGCTCGGCTCTCTCTCCCAGCTAAACAATTGCTTTTCAGTCTCTGGAGAGCGTGGTGAATGCAGCCAAGAATACCCATCTGGAGACGGCCTTGGACACTTTTGCTCATAAAAACTTGACATCTGAAGTCCCACTCTTTATTAATCTCTTGTCAAAGAGTTAGTCAAGATTTCTGAAAAAAAGTCAATGTCACATAAATCATTATTAATGATTCAATAATGAGTGAGATTAAAATGGAAGAATGAAACATTTTAAGAATGGTTAGCCAGGCCTCCAGTTTACAGGCAGCTCCTCCCACGATGGCTCCACCTCGCCATCTGCAGCCTGCTTTGCTCGGCAGCTCCAGACGGGTGACCTCGCATTGCACCTGATGGCTTCCGTGAGGCCCACAGGGGCGGTCTGTGTCTGTGTCTCCAGCCAGGCATCTGCCTGTGCCTCGGTTTCTTCTTTCTCTCTTCCTAGCATGGCCTTGCCACTTGTTTTCTTGCAAGGTGTCTTAGTTTGTGGTTCTCCAGAAGCAGACCTCAGGCAAGGTTTTGGGTGCAAGCAGTTTATTTGAGAGGCGACTGCAGAAAGTACAGGTAGAGAAGCACAGAAGTGAGACAGGGAAGGGAAGGGATACTGATGTTTGCATTAATGAGCAGGTGACAGATACGAACAACTGTGGCCCAGTCCCGTTGGGGATCTTGACGGGGGGAGTAGGGGGGTGACGTGGAACACATCTCAGAGTTGTCCTACCCCAGGGATGTGGAAGCTGGGGTGTGTACCCACCAACTCTTGCTTGTCATTGCTTGAGGGGCCAAGAATGTTCCTTCAGCCAGAGAAAGCCTCCTCGGAAGTTGTGGCTCCCATGGGAATGGTGAGTGCCCAGAGGAGATGGAAGGTGCCACAACTGCCTCTGCCACACAAGATGGGCTGAACTCACACGTACAGTGCCAAGATGCTCGACCAAAAGCCTGGCTCCATGCCCCTGTCTTTTGCTAATAGGCTGTGTTCCACCTCTGGAAGTCATGCACCCTCTCTGGGCCTGTCGGGTGTGAAAATGACTAAGGCCTTCCTTGAGGTGCTCCAAGCTCCCATGGGCGTCCACGGTGGTCTTCTGCATCCTTAAAGTACTGCTCTAAGGGTGTCCACCAGGGTTGTCCATCACAGCGATCACCCGATGGCCCATGCTGCCCACCTGGCTGTGTTCAGGGTGGTGTTCACCCAATGTTGAATATCATGATTTCTAGGCCTAAAGGTTTTGCTCTTTTTCTTTGTACTTTTATATATCATTTGAATATTTCATAATAAGCATATATTTAAAAAGTCAAAATAAAAACATTACTTAAAATTAGTAAATAAAAACAGTGTCAGAGTCTTTGAAATAATAAGAAATATATATTGGGTCTCTACCCCTGTTTCCTAGCACAGAACTTCTAAAGTCTTTGTAATTACTCGAGTGATAGAGGTGATAGGAACATCTTTCGTTATAATATTTGGGATTGGTCCCCAGTTCCTGTTAACAGAGTTTCCGAAATCCCTGGAGTTTCCTGAGTGACTGGGGTGAGAGGAGTGTCTTTTTCATAACAAGCCCTTACCTGAGTTTATGCTAACGAGGTGACTCTTGGTGGGCCCCTAAATGGCTTCAAGGTGGGAGCTTGTGCCAGAGGAACCAACCACGAGATTGGAGAGTTCAAACTTTCGGCCCTATCCTCCCACCTCTGGGGAGAGGAGGGGGTTGGAGATTGAGTTCAATTGCAAATGGCCAGTGATTTAATCAACCATGCCTATTGATTTATGGAAACCTCCATAAAAACATAAACAATGGGGTTTGAAGAACTTCTGGGTTGGTAAGTACATCCTTGTGCCAGGAGGGTGGCACACTGAGAGGGTGTGGAAGCTTTGTACCACTTCCCTACACTCTGCCCTGTGTATCTCCTCATTTGGTTATTCACTTGTATCCTTTATAATAGATGAGGAAACATACGTAAAGTGTTTCCCTGAATTTTGTGAGCCCTTATGGCAAATTATCAAACCTAAGGAGGGGGTAGTGGAAACCCCAATTTGGAGCCAAGTTGAAGAGAAATGTCAGTAACCTGGGGATCTACTACTTGGAATTGGCATCTGGAGTGCCAGATACTCCTCAACTTATGATGGGGTTGCATCCTGATAAACCCATTCTAAGTTGGAAATATCATAAGTCGCAAATCTATTTAATAATACACCTAACCTACTGAACATCACAGCTTAGCCTAGCCTACCTTAAATGTGCTCTGAACACTTACACTAGCCTATAGTTGGGCAAAATCATCTAACACAAAGCCTATTTTATAATAAAGTATTGACTACTTCTTGTATTAATAATTTATTGAATACTGTACTGAAGGTGAAGAACAGAATGGTTGTTTGCGTATTCAAAGTATGGCTTCACTTTCACACCATGGTAAAATTGAAAAATGGTAAATTGGGGACCATCTGTGTATGAATAACACAAACACATACATATATATTTGC